>NC_084796.1:75504366-75804366 GCF_963169125.1 Humulus lupulus
TGCCATAGGGCCACGAGCTTCGCTTCAAGAGGGCCTAAGAAGCTGGTGTCGAGGTCGACATTGTTGGCCCAGATTCTATACATGGCCATGTCGACTGCTCGGTCCTTCTTCTCCTTAAACTCCTCGAGAAGATGACTCTTTTCACCTTCTATGATCTCGAAAGTGGCGGCCTTCTCTTCTTCAAGCTTAGCATTGGTCTCCTTGACTCAGACATTCTCCTGTTCAAGCTCCACGAGTCGGGCACTCAGCTTTTCAAGTTCGGAAGACTTGGCCTTTAGCTCCTCAGCCCCTGCCTCCATCTTTGCCTTTCTTGCCTTGATCTCATCACTCAGTTTGAGCTGAAGATCCTTCGCCTCCTGAGCATAGGACTTGCTCGAGTGAATCTCATTGTTCAGTTTATAGTTGAGCTGAGCAGAGACAGCAAGAGCCTGGCATACAAAGAAATCAACATTAGCATATGGACTGTCTATAAATACAACAAGTAGCGAGAAAAGAAAAGTTACCACGGCAGTAAGCTCGACACTTTTCTCGTAAAGTGTGTTGCAGTCTCAGGCGTTGTTCAAAAACTGCCAATGAGGAGCGTCAAAATCGCTAAAGCTCTGGCCCACTCGAGATAAAATGTCCGAGCCCAGCATAGCCCCATGGGGTCCAGCAGCATTGTCAACTACATACTCTTCAACGTGAGTAGAAACTGACAACTTGCGCGTTATGGAAGCCGAGGGTTTGTTTGGAGGTGGGCCGAGCGTTGAGTGAACCATGATGGGAGGTTGGAGCTCGACCATAGTGGACACCCTGACCTGAGGAGTCGGCTCCACAGCCGAGCTCGTGGCAGGCGGGGCTGGTGGAGGAGGTGTCTTTTCAGTCCTCTTAAGAACCTTGGCGGGACGCTCAGACTTCCGTGAGCCTCTCAGGCGTTTGCTTCTTTTGGCCCCGCCACTCTCAAGGATGTTGTCGAGATCGAAGTCCATCTCGCCTGAATAGTTACACCACAATATGAGTTATCAAAAAATAAAGTAACTCAACATAATGCAAACATACATGGGATAAAAAGACAAGTGGAGAGAAACCTAACTGGAACTCTCCCCCGAGCTTGTGCTCGGCGACGACGAAATTCCCCCATCTTTAGAAGAGGCGCGGGGAGTACCTTCCCTATAGGTGGACGTCAACCTCGAAAGGTCCCTATAGTCATTGGTCCCATATTGGACTGCTATTCCGTTCCATACCTCGTTCAGGCTATACATGGTGTCATATTTCCCGAGCCAGCTATCGAACCTATGAACCCGTTCATCTACCCAAGACCAGACATAAAAATGGTTCCTATCGTCCTCACACAATATTAACCTATCGGGTTTATGCTTTAATAGGGAGGGGGACCACATATTCGAGCTAAGGATGACTGTACCTTGATCATCCGAGCCCGAGCTTGAGGCCTCGTCATTGGCCTCATTCTCCGATTGCGGACTCCTATGATGAACTGGAGGTGGAAGCCTCGCATCTCTCCTTGGAGGAAGGTTTTCGATTGGCAGAGGAACAAGCTCCCACTGTTCGTATTTTTTATTGGACCAGTCCGATGTAGACTGATCCTCTCCTAAGAGCCCACATGCCCGGAGCTTATCTTCATGCAAGAGATAGGAAAGGGATCTCCTGCCATTGGGAAGTTGGAGCAGAGCCTCTCTATGCTCCTTCATCTCCTTGGTAGGGGTAGGGCGATGGTAGTTGGCTGGAAAATCAAAATGCATTTCAACTAAGTACGAGCCTAAGATCAAAGTTCAAACACAGAAAAGAAGGAGGTTGAGATACTTACGAATCCGTCTGAACGAATAGCATCGAGACGGGGCTAGGCCATCTGTCCAGAAGAAGGCCTTCTTGAAGTCCAGAGGATGATTGGGAAGGTCTTCAAACATCTTCTTCTCCTTCGGATAGCTCAAGAGGTAGTAGAAGCCATCACCTCCCTGAGCTCGGGAGGGATTTCTTTTCAAGCAGAAGAGATATAAAATCTCCTTTGGTGAAGGTCCTACCAACTTCAACTCGTGATATAGCGACCTCAGGGCAGACAATACCCTGTAAGAATTGGTGTTGAGCTGGAAAGGAGCCAGCCCAACAAAATCTGTGAATTCCTTGAAAAAAGACTTTAGGGGCAGTACCGCCCCTACCTTCATGTGCTCCTGGCTCCAAGCTACATATCTCAGCTTGCTGTCAGGATTCGCATCTCCTGGAGTGCGGCAACTCCGCTCGTGGGAGGTTGGGGCTCGGCAACTTAGCGAGCCTGATAGTCCTATGCTGTGAAAGGCCAGAATATCGGTTATATGGCCTAGTGACATGACCGAGCTTCAGTAATGCTCGGCCTCAAAAAATTATTTCCTCGGCTGTGAGGTAGAGGGTTCCCCCATCAGTGAGAACTGAAGATCACCAGGTTTGAAGGCGATTGTCACTTTAAGCACAGGGTCGAGAGGAATCGGTCTAGGCTCGGTGTCCGGATCTGGATGAAGGGCGACCCTTAGTCTTTTCCTTTTCCCTTCTTCGACTTCGTCTATCTGACATCGAAAGTGGTCCCGAGTGTCCTCTTGCTCATGTCTCAGTTCGTACTCCTGAATTAAGCGTTGGTTGCGAGTGAATGGGGATTCCGGCCTTGAAGCTACTGGTGAATAAGGAATCGCGAGCTTTGACCCCCACCACTTTCCCAAATTCTGCGGCATCTAACAAGAAATCAAAGGGTGAGGGCCAAGCGAGCAAGAAATAAAGAAATAAATAGTACCTAAGCTTGAATGATCGAGACTACAAGGCAAGCTCCATCCAAAGGATGAAGCCAATCTCAGAGCGTGTAATCCACCAGAAAGGAAAGAAGGTGGATAAGCTGTGGGAAATCCTAAAATATTAGGGGAAAAAGGTGGTGGTTGTCTAAAAGGTGATATTTTTGGGAACCATGCATTCATTAAAAAACCTTGATTTTGTACCCAATATCTTGGTGTGCAAGATATGGCTCCTAAAATTTGAAAACCCAGAAAAGGAACCATTTTTGGACCTTCTTTCGCAGAAACTAGGTTTGAGCCAAATGATTATCAGTCGAAGCACCCTAATCCTAATGCACAAAACTAGCGTAAATCCTAGCACTCAGGGTGTAACAGAGGCAAAGGCGTACAAAAAAAAAAGTACATATATAATGTAAAAAATCCATGAACTGAAAACTTACACAATGCAATCAGATGAAACAGAGAAACGGATGAGCGAATGAGTGGTTGCAAGTGCGACCTCACTGAGTTGAAGAGTCCAATGTTGCTTTGTCTACTCGGCTTTGAGAACATGCAAGAAATGGGCAAGGAGGGTTCTGGTTTTTTCTGTCTTCCTTTTTTCTCTCTGAAATGAACGTGGGAGTAAAAGTGGAAGACGACTGGAGTCCAATTTAAAAGGCAGGATTAATCTGAGCCATTGGCCAGATTCCGTATCAGATCTGACGACCAGGGATAAATGACATGATGGTACCATAAAGGTGGCAGGCGAACGATCATGGGCAGAGTTTCAAGGTACTCGAGTAAGCAATACCCAGCTGACGTGTGTCCATACTCGAGTGTGTGACGGAACGGTTCCCGAAGGAAGTAGTTCAAAAGTTTCCTTCTCATAGGATTCGAACTAATACTTTTAAGGGGGCAAAATGTTACACCCAGATTACACCCAGATTCGTCAATTGTGAGCTCAAAATATCAGAACCACATGTGCATGACCCAGATGTCGAACCCTAGAGTCAAGATGGCAACCTCGGAGACTTTTTAACCTCGACGTTCTTT
Source organism: Humulus lupulus (assembly GCF_963169125.1). Lineage (NCBI taxonomy): Eukaryota > Viridiplantae > Streptophyta > Magnoliopsida > Rosales > Cannabaceae > Humulus > Humulus lupulus. The sequence continues at coordinate 75,508,149 of NC_084796.1, forward strand.
CTGAGCTCGAAAGAGTTAGCATCGGAATATTCCCGATGTCGGGTGTCTGCGGATCAAGTAGTCCGAGCTTGGCATGAGTATAAGCTCGGAGTGTGACAGCCTCGGTGGTACTTATCCGCTCCAAGCAAGTCTTTGGGAAAGGTACCTAGCTTATAACTTGTCTATAGACCTGGACCAGCAAGATGCTGATTGCCGAACTCGAACAACTTAGTGGGTCATCTGATGAGACGCAGTCCATGCATTTAAAAGATATTTATTGTTGTAACTTCTGTTAGAGAATATATTTTGTAATTGCTCAAGGAAAAGTGGAAAAAACCAATATACAACTCTATGCAAAAATTACAATAGACAAGGTAATTGATTAAATAAATATTACAACTCAATTGCTCAAAATACAAGTAACTAGAAAGATGTAGAAGAAGAAGATTACAAACTCAATACTATAATAATACAAGTAAATAAGAAGAACAAGAAGAACAAGAAGAATAAAAACACAAACAAACTCTCACACAACCAAAGTGTAGAGTAGTGGGGATCACCAACTTGAACAAGGTTCAAGACCTTTGTCCAAAAGCTTATTTCCCCCTATTCTCTAAGTACTAAGGGATCTCTCTAGGAAATAGCTCTCTGGAATTATCAAGCATTTTGGTGTATTTTCCAGCTAAGTGCTTTGTGGATGGAAAAATGGTGTGTCATACAAGTGAGCATTAGGCTCCTATTTATAGAGTTTGAGATACCCTTTGGATTTCAAATTCCACCAACCCCCATGGCTGTTACCAATGTTTAATTGGATTAATATGGAATTAAAATTGAGATTTGGGAGTTATTTGGGTTTTTAGAACCATTCAACACATTTGGAAAAAACTAAAAATTTGGCCTGAAATGCACCTGTGGCCGCGGCCAGGGACATCAGTGGCCGTGGCCACTGCTCTCTGTCCCCCAGGCCGCGGCCACCATCATTCAGTGGCCACGGCCACATCCCATTTTCAGCACTTGAAAATGTGTTGTTTTTCCAAACGGTTCCAAACCCTCCCAAATGATTTTGTAACTCCCAAAACACATTATTGGGGTTAAAATCATATCTCCAACAACCATATTTCATAATGGCTTTATGAAATCCAATCTCAAATGTGTAACATATAATATACACATTATTGGGTAATATTTGGGAGTTACAAATTTGTAACTAATTTTGTAACTCCAAAATATGTCACATTTGGGCACACACATGTGTCCAATTTTGTGACTATCAATAATATGTTACAAGGTGTGACAAATCACATTTTGTCACATTATTTAATCTAATATTATATTATATTATATTATATGAAATAATATAACAACTTCCCTACATTAAAGGGATATTAACTAGTCTGTTATACGCCCCCTGGTCTTCAAGGGACGTTTCCTTGTATATAGGAGTTACAGAATTTAATGTTATTATTTCCATTAATAAATTGGAGTATCCTCCCGAAATATGTGGGAATGAACTCTGAGAACCCTCTATAAATAGAGAGGTCATGAACATTTGTAGAGGACAGATTTTTGATATCTTGAGAGAATTTCTGGAGAATTCATCCCTGAAGAATTTCCTGAAATTTCCAAAGTCGTAATAAAATTGACTCGTAGACTAGGCAGAGTTAACCGCTGAACCACGTAAAATTCTTGTTTTTTTTTCTGTATTATTCATCTGCGCCATAGTTCCTGTTGTTTAATTGCTCTACGTTTTAAGCTGACGAAAAACAGCGTCAACAATTTGGATATAGTTTATTTAAACATTAAATTCTTTAAATCTCTAAAAAAAAATTGAAAAATCCTAGAATTTGCTTAATTATCTCTTGAGATTTAATTTATTTTTGTTTGCATAAGCTTGTCTAATGTTCACATGATGATTTGATGTTTGCATGTTAAATCTTTATTTTAAAAACAATTTTAACTTTTTAATTAATTACATAAGCTTTACTTTTATTTGTGATTTTCTTTGAAATATTTCCATTATGTAATTTTTGATGAAAACATTAGACATCACCAATAAAAAAAATGTGTGTGTTTTTAATTTTTCTTTTGCTCAAGGACTAGCAAAATATTAAGTTTGAGGGTGTGATAACTCTACAAAATAGAGTTATTTTACCATTTTTTATGTGCTAATTGTTGTTTAGTTCCTGAGCTTTTAATTGATTTATTAAGTTTTTAAGTAATTTTGAATTTGTTGGGTTTATTTTGATTTTATATATTTTTTTTGTGTTTTTATAGTTATTTTGTTGTAAAATGTTATAGTTAATTATTTGAATTATTGTTGTTTAGCTTGAGGTAAAAAAAATGGTGTATTGTTGAAATTAAATATTAAATATAAATTAAGTTATAATTAATATTTCCAAAGAATTAAATTGATTTATTTTATAGTTGTAAATATTTTATTATGATTTATTTTATATTTATTTTGTAGGGAATTTATGGCACTTTTGCTCTTGAAAAGAAAGAAAAATAAAGGAAAGGTGGCATTTTCAATAAAAGAAAGAAAAAAATGGCATTTATAAAAAGCCTATGCCCAAAGATGCCTTCATAATCTTCCAGGCCACTCACACCTACCAGCTGCCCACTTCAGCTTGCCTCCTTTTTCCCCCAGCCGAGCACTCCTCCCAGCAGCCATCTCCAGCCCAAGCTGCCACACCAGCTAGCCCAACCGTAGGCCCACGTCATCCAAGCTCCAGCAAGCTGCCTCCTCTTCAGCCAAGCTTCAGCTCCAGCCCATGAAGCCAACCAGGCCCGCCTGCTTCAATCCCCAATCCAGGCCCGAAACCACCTGCCACCAGCAGCCACTTTTCTCTTGAGCCCATCAAGGGCAAAAATTGTACCCTTATCCCTTTTGCCAAAAATACTATTTTTTTTACCCAAGCTTTTTTGCACATTTTACCCCAAAATATCATCATTACACCCTATAATTTACTCATATTTTCCATATTATTATTAAGTTAATTAATTTAAATTGATTATTTTAATATACTCATTTTGGCTATAAATATGGAGTTTTGAAGACCATTTAGGTGTGTATATTTTTGGAGGAGGTTACCATACCAAAATTTCTACACTTTCAAGCCTCTCAATTCTCTTCATCTTTTTCTTCTTTTTGGTCATTTTTCCTATGAGTTTTTAGAGGAAAAATTTGGGGGTTTCTCCTCCAAATTTTTCTATTTATGTTTGTAATTTTTAGTTTGTATTTGCTATTCTAGTTATGAGTTTCTAATCTTTTTAAGATTATTAAGGTGATGATAAAACAATATGTAACTAGATAGTGTTTATTTTGTATGTTGATTTCCCATTTTGTGCAACAAAGTTTATGGATTTTTATTGTTCAAATATCTTCTTTCATCTTAAATATCATGTATTTTGGATTGTTAGCACACATTTACACTTTGTTCTTCATTAGTGCAAAAATATAATATTTTTTGTGTAAGATGTGTCATTAAATTGTACACATCTAATACTTAAAACAAAAATATTATGTTTTGCCTTATAAATAATGTTCATTGATTTATTTGTTATTTCATTTGATTGATTTACATTAAATACTTTGAAATTATAATTTTAAAAGTGAAGATAAATCCTATATTTTTATAAAAACTTGTGCTTAAATAGAATATATAATTTGAATAAGTGATGATTTGATTAATTTCTACTATTACTAGAACTTGAGAATCAATGTATACTTTTAAATATTATTGAACTTATATTTTGTGGATTCTATTATCTTAATAATCTTTCTTTTACTATCTTGATTTCTACTTTTAATTTAGTTATATATATTGTCTTTATTATCTTTTATTTTATTTTATTGTCACAAAAAACTCATCAATCTTTGGAGCTAGGTTAAAATTTATTAATTTTGATTTAAAATAGTTTTCTTTTTTATTTTAGACAACTCCTTTGTGTTCGTTCTCATGCTTACATGAATACTATATTTCATATACGATTCGTGCGCTTGCGAGTTATAAATTATTAAAACATACTTGTTTTGAGTCCATCAGAGTGATTGTAAGATTGAGAGATTCCTTGAACTCTATGAATTTAGCTTAGAAGAATTTTTGCATAATGACTTCTTGATTAATTAATAGCGAATAGAGATATCATATTGATTAATTGAGATTAATTGCATATATGCTTGAGAAAGATAGAGGCATTATATTAGAATTCTAGAAATTACAAATGAGGAGAACTAATTAGGATAATAAAGAAACCATGTTCATAATTAAATAGTGAAATTATTACTCTAGTACATTTATCTTTTATCTAATCACTTTCCAAGATCATTAGCTTCCATTATTTTGCTATTGCATTTTCTTTATTTTATTGTTTGAGTTATTTGTTGAATTTTCTAATTAAAATTATAGACTTAAAAGTTATAGTAATTGGTGAATTAAATATTTAATCTCTGTGGGTTCGACATCCTTTAAATTAAAACTATATTGCAATACACCGTACACTTACGTAGAAAAATCTGTATCAATATCATATAGTTAAGGAAAGAAAGTTCATAACAATATGCTCTAAATATTGCTCATTTTAGTTCCCCTGGCCTTTTTCTTTTACTGGTACAACAACATTTTAGGAGATTATCTATGACCAAGCCTGATACCAACTAATCAATTTTAAATGATGTGACAAGAAAATCTTTGTAATATTTGTTTTCATGTTTTCTTATAGTTTCATCTTCCTCAAAAAAGAAAGTTACATCTTGGGATAGGTAAATAAGAGCTATGAATAGCCAATGTTGACCTTTAGGCAGATGATGCCGTTATGGACTTTTAACTTTGATTATTCTTCAATTCCTTAAAACATGCATATCCAAGTCTTGACCTTGGCGACCTTAACTGTTTACACATGTCAAGTATGTTTTTGGTATATTATAGTATGATGGTGGGTACTAAGATTTGAAAGCATTCATCAATGAAGAATTTTTTATACATGATCAACTTGACAAACCATTTTTGTCACAATGAATAAAGGTCGTAGATAGTAAAACTAAGCTTTCTACGAACAATGTTTTGATAGTCAAGTAGGGGTTCAGGAAGATTTCATCTTTATTTTCGGTATATTCATGATATTTGTATAACCTTAATTTGCTTCATTAGCTAATTAGGTGTTTTTATTTTTGTTCTGATTTACAGGATATTCGGGCTCGAAGCTGGTCTCATTGACTACTTTCTCTCTCTCTATTTTTCAGATTTAGGCTAACGGTTCACTCTATCTCTGTTGATTTTTGTTATTTGTTGTTCTATTCTATTCTTCAATTAGCATATGATTATATATATATATATATATATTATGTATTGTTCTATATTTTATCTTAAGATTTTATGTTGAAATCAATGATCTTGTTTGATGAAGACGATGATAATTTGAAATTTATATATGTAATTGATCTAATGATTTTATATTTCTTTATTAGTTGTTTAATTGCCACTAGTATATAGGATTGGTCAGATCTTGTTTGGATGATCATTTGAAAAATATATATACACATATACTTTATTGATGATACTCAAAAAGTGCAAATAGTTAGCAATGTCTAACATCTTTGGTAGTCTTAATTAGTCTGGTTGTATCATTTAAACAAGTTTATTTTTATAATGGTTTTGAGCACACTTTGACATACTTTGAAGATTGGAACAAATTTTGTTGTGTCTATTTGGTACGCAGTGATAACTTCTCTCTCGATTTCAGGAATTTCTCAGTGCTTTACTTTTGACAAAAGCAAGAATAAAGTTATCCATAATCCTAACATCTAGTCACGGTTAGACATATCTAAGGACCGGTATATGAAAATCAATGAGCAAACTACAGTAAACCACTTCGATGAGAAGCTTCTCAAGCTTAAGGATATGATGAAAACCAAGGTACAATGGTTAGAAAAAGTTGAAAACAGAGAACAGTACTCTACATTTTCCCCACACCCATTTAATTATTTTTATATTTATGTTCAAAACTCATTTCTTATTAGTTATTTTGGAATATAGTTCTGATTTCATGTAGAATGTTAAATTTTTGCAGGAGTTGACGAGTAATGTTGCACACTAAGTTCATGATGCCAACTTTCATCAAGAACTTGTATTTTTGAGATCTTTTGTGAAGTTGTACTGTTTTTTTCTTTTTTTTTTTTCATACTTGAACACTTTTATTTTAGGGGATACATTCAATATCTTTTACTCATGATTTATGATTAAGTATTCTATGTTTACACATAATTTATTTTTTAATATAAGTGGCTCAGATTAAGGATTACCTTTGGTGTATATTTTTTTTTCTACATTTCTATTATGCTATTGAAGCTTAAGGATTACTGAATGGTGTGGAGACTTTTTAAGCAATTTTTTTATTTATTTCTGGTACGATTTTGAACGACAGTTAAAAACTGTGATCATAAAGAACCAATCACGACACCAAATAACTGTCGGTATTGCCAGCAACAGCGACACCTAATAATTGTCGGCGTTGCCCGCAATAGAACCTGCAATAGAAACAATGTTTAACTGTCAACATAGCTACCCCTACGTCGGCATAGACAAATACGTCAGTTAGTCGACTGTCGACGTTGCTCAATAGCGACAGTTAAAAACTGTCGGGAAAGCCCATTTTTGTAGTAGGGTCCTTATTAATGAATTTGTGTTGCCTTGCTTCAAGCAAGTCCCACTTCAGCAAAAATCAAATGGTGTGTTATCATCAATTTTAAGAACTTTCTCTATTTTATATAATTTAATTCACTTGAATTTTCCTGAAAATATTGAGAGTACGACGGTAGTGGAAGTACTCTCTTGTTTGGTATGAGTTACAAGTATATCAAGTTGGAAAAGAAGAAAAAAAATTATATTGATGACGACGTTTACGGTTGTAAATTTGCTAATTATAGAAAAAAAAAATTATCGAATTTCAAAACCAAACAATCTTTCATAAGTTTCCACTGTAATAGTCTACAGCTTTATACACGTTAAAAAAGAAAAGAAAAAAAATTCATATTAGGATCCTCCTCATATTAACCCTACTTTATCTTATTATTATACTTAAATATCCTTGTAAAAGTTTTTTTTTTATAAAAGTAACCTTATACCTAATGAAAAAGACCATAATACCCATAAATGAAATTAGAGCTTCTATTTCTTCTTTCACTTTCTTTCAGCTTTCCTCTTTCTTCTCCGTACCACCCTCACGACAGCCATCATAATATTTGGCCCCAGGCCCGCCGTCTACAGCAGGAAGCCCCCACCAGATGCAACCTTGAAGATTCGAGGTCCTCCGTTGTTTATAATGTTAGTTAGACTCATGCCTACATTTTTTTTATATGATTAAAGAATGTTTGAAATGCTTTATAGTTGTTAATAGAAACATTATTTTTGGCCTGAACGATGTTAACATGAGCTAATTGTCATATTTTGAGGCATGTCCGAACTTGGTTTGAATTAACTCCAAATCTAGTCCGAACTAAGTCCAAACTAAGTTCGAACCTGTTCTGAACATCGGACATGTCCGAATAAGTTCGCATCATGTTTGGAATTGGTTCGAACTAAGTCTGAACTTAGTCTAAATTAAGTCCAAACTAGGTCCAAATTAAATCAGAACTTGGTTTGAATTAAGTCTGAACTTGGTCCGAACTTGGTCTGAACATAAAAATCGTAAATTGCAAAACTCAAATAACATTTGTTATCTCAACATAAAAATCATATTTTTTTGGAAATTTTTTTTACCCAAAACAATTCGAAAAGCAAATATATACTACTATATAACACACCCATAATTTATAAACTACAATAATGTTTACCCTCATAAAAAAACTTTCTTCTTTGAACTTTGAAAACTTTTCAAATAAAAAAAATTGTGAGAAGATGAAAAGATATAGAGTAAAAATAGTTCCCCCACACCATAACCGACGACGGAACCAATACTGGAGGCGACAAAATATTTTTCAGCAGATGCACAATTTTCATTAATGAAAATAACCTATAGATGAAATTTAGGACATATCGTCGCTGTAGGTTTTGGGTATATACCAGAAAACTCTACTCTTTCTCTTCCCCTTTCTCATTTTCTTATTAAATGTTTCATAGGGTCTCGTTTTCTCTCCACCTCCCGCACGCCTCAACTCAGTTTAGGTAAATTGTTTTTGGTTTTTAGTGTTATATTTGTCATATATATTATCTTATGCCTATATCTAAGTTCTAATTGATTTTATTAGTTTTTATTTCTTTCTATTTTGATAAGTTTTCCCCATTGTCGATAGTATTTATAAGGATTTTAGGGATTATGTTTGTGTTTTATGAGTTTTCTAAGATATGCATAATTTTTACTTTGAGTTTAGTGATTTTTAATGTTATTCTATGAAAATGTTAGGTTTATTAGAGATTATTGATGAATTTTAAAAAAAAAAATGTTTCTTTTTTTTTCTTCTTCTTAAATATTGGTTTTATAGATTGGTTTTGGCTTTGATGCTTGATTATTGTGGACTTTGACAACTTTTGGAGGTTATTTTTAATTTTATTTTTCATATATTTAATGTTATTAGTTTTTTTTCAAATGTATATGTGATTTGAATAATATGTTATATGAATATGATTAGTTTATTTTTTTGTGTAAAACTATATAAATATGTATATGTATATGCATTTTAGATAAACTTTTAATTTTAGATAATTAAGTTTTGTTATCCCCAAAATTTTGTTCGATGACGTGGAGATCGGATGGGACAAGTGGCAATGTATGGTTAGTAAATGACACATTAATAGTCAATAAATGTGTTGACTAAAGAAGTGCAAAGGTTGGAAGTTGACCTGCTGAGTTGTGATATAACTTGTTAGGAAATAGATTTACCTGGTCAGGAAGTGACTTGCCCGACCAGGTAAGGTTTTTGACCGACCAGTAATGTGTCTTGGGCGACTAGTGATGTGTTTTGGCTGACCAGTCACTTCAGTAACGTGATATAATCGACCAGCTACATCGAAGAATATTTTTGTCTGGTCAGGGAGAAGTCTCACCTGTCCAGACGCGCAGATTGGCCGACTGGTCATCTCGGAGAGGGACTCTCCCGACCGGACACAAAGTTCATCCGACCAGTCATCTCAGAAATGGGTTTCATCTAACCAGTTATGTCAAATTGAGGGTGTAGCTGACCGGATGTGTCAGAATCTCAGGAGTTAACTGCCTAGTGACTTCTTTATAGAACCTCAGTAACGACTTCAACCTGAATAGTTCGCAACTACCACACGAATCTCTCAAATATCCCGAAGTAATAACTATATTGTTGTGATTTAAATTTGTTTATTATTTATTAATTAAAGTTGGTTGAAATAACCAAAGACCCCGTCAAAACGAGGATATTTTTCATGTACGATCCATGAGCCTATAAATAAATGGCTCATCGCATCATTTTAGGAGGGGATCTTTTGGAGAGATGAAAACTCTCTAGTTTTGAGACTTTGGGACTGTGACTTGGGATATTCTTGGGGTATTTTCTGAGAGAGCTTAGAGAGAGAAAACTTGTATGCTCTAGAGAGAGAAACTCTATTTTTCTACTTACACTTAAGAAACTCAATTGGCTCAGGTTCATCTGATCTTAAGTGTAGGCTACATATATCACAACTCCAAGTGGATTAGGCTATTACCAACAAATTGGGGCTGAACTACTATAAAATTACTTGTGTTATTTATTTTCTTTTCAAGGTTTATTGTCGTTTTTGCGTCTACTCACAGTTGGCCAAAATCGTGGTCAACAAGTTTATATTTAGGTTAAAGTAAACATATTTGGAATTGTATTTTTGGGAAATAGATTAATTATAAATTTCTAATGAGTTTTTATTTGTGTAATATTGTATTGTTAGTTTTAAGGTTTAGATAAATTTATAAATTAATTGTAAATGTGATTTGTTAATTGGAAATATTTGTCATAGGTTTATTATTATTTTAATTTATGTATGTATATATGTGTTACTAAATAATATTTTATTTATGTTGCTCCAAGCTTGATGCCAATAGATTTGATACCTTCATATGCTAGAGAGGGTCATGAAATTGTTAATGTTGTTTATGTATTTTTTCTTTTCCACATAACTATTTTACTTGTTTATGATTTTATATATATTTTATTGTTGATTGGATTGTTATTTATATGTTAGATTATATATATATATATGTATATATATATGTGTTATATAATTGATATTGAGCATATATTGATCAAATTGGTTTGTTTTTGTTTTGTTTTCAAATATGTGTGGATTTATATATGTGTTAGTATATACTATATCTTTGAATGTTAGTATTAAAAGTTTATTTGGAATTATATATGTGTTGGTATATATGGTAAATTTTGTTTTATGTTAGAAAGTAATTTATGTTTTTTTTTTCTAATTATTTATGAGTGTTGAAAATATTAAGTTATTAAGTATATGTTTTAATGATATGAGTTGATTAGAATTGTGATTTTTTTTTTAGATTTTTTTAAATTTACTGTTTTGTTTAAATTTAATTTTTTTATTTCGAAAAAGACCTACAGAGACAACATGTCGTTGCTGTAGGATCCAAAATTAAAAAAAAATGATTATGAAAACACATACAGAGACGACATGTCGTCGCTGTAGGTCCCAAAAGTCAATTTTTTTATTTTGAAGAAGACCTACAGAGACGACATGTCGTCACTGTAGGTCCCAAAACTCAATTTTTTTTTATTTTGAAGAAGACCTACAGAGACGACATGTCGTCGCAGTAAGGCCCCATTAAAAAAAAAATAGATTTTGTGAGTGTTCTACTGTCGTCGCAGTAAAGAAACTCTACTGCGACGACATCAAAATGTCATTGCAGTAGGTATCTACACATACAGACCTATTGTGAAGACATTTTTACGATTACATGTCGTCCTTAAAAGCCTACAGAGACGACTTCGTGAACTACAGAGACGAATTTTGTCGTCGTTGTAGGCCTATTTTCTTGTAGTGAGGGTATGTGGGAATAATTAAATGGTTAAGGACGTTCAATAAGTGGAGTTTCCCCATGCATATATGAGCCCAATGCTATTCTTTTCCTTTTTCAAAGTGCCAAATCTTGATACATTAAAGTGTCAAATCTTTGATCCATTGCTAAAATATAACGCACTTCAAAAATAGTTGCTTCAATGGTGTGCTAAAACCTATGCTAAATTTGACATGTTAAAAGTTGTGACAAATTTAGCACATAATATATCTTCATTCAAATTTAAATAAACAATAAATACTTAATTTTTTATTTATTTTTCCACCATTAATGATTATTTTTAGGGGAAATTACCTTTTATACGATTTTTTAAAGTGTTTATCAATTTTTACATTATTAATTAAATTATTACATTTTTATACATACATTATTTCATTTATACGGTAATGTAATTTTTATATATTCAATTTTACGATTTCTATGTTGTTAATGACTAAATATGAACCATTTAACTTTAGAACATGTGGGCAACTGTGAGTAACAGATCATGGGGGCAGCTTTGAGTAACAGTTATAGTTTTGATGATCTTCATTCTCATCATACATATGTTAATTTCTCAAGTTTAAATATTTTTAAAATCATGAATCCTTAGAAAATTTAAAACTCTATTATACCTAAATTTTCGTGACTAGTCTACAGTAGTGTTATTACTTGATTTTTGCCCTGTTTTTACAAAATGTACAATTTATATATAATTACATATAGGTGCAATTGAATTTTCTTATTGAATAATTAAGAGGAGATATGAATATTGATGTATCACTACAACAAAAAAGGCCATTTGCGTCAGTTTAGCACTGCCACAGTTGAGTTTTTGCGTCAGTGTACTATGTGATGCAATTGCCCATGACCCAAACCAGAGTGTCATTTGCGTCACTGGGACACTGCCACAAACTGGCATTTGTGGCAGTGCCCCACTGACGCAAATAACACTCTGGTTTGCGTTAGTGGGACACTGCCACAAATGTTAAAAACGAGTATTTTTGCGTCAGTTGGGCACTGTCACATAAAGTATTAACCAGGGAAGTTGCAAATGTTTATGCCAATTTCCCTGGCCTGTTTTGATAAAAATAATTAGCAGCAGAATCAGAAAAACAGCAGTGAACAGAAAAACAACAGTATAAGTTTTTATAAACATTTATCTAGAGTTAACATTTGTGATCAAAACTATAAAAGTAATTCAAATATCAAAGTTAATATATGTACTCTTGTGTTCTAAATTTCTTAGTGTCAAACCTACTTAAACTAAAATTTCCTCACCCACTTGCTCATTTGATAATTGAGATGCACCATAATTGATTCAGTCCACTCATCCCGTATCTCGTTGATTTCGTCAGCCGAATATGGACTCGTATTCGTAAACTAATTAGAAAATATTTAAAATAATAAGTTAGAAATAATCATCCAAATAAAATCATGAACGATAGTTTAAATGAAAATTAAAAAGCAAAACAATACCTCATTTTTCAAGTAGGCCTTCGATCTAGGCTGTGAAATCAAGTCTCTAGCAAATTTCATAATGTAAAAGCCACACTCGGTTGGGCCAATCTGGTTTCGACACTATTACAACATAGTTATCCAAAGTTAAGTATTATATTTAATAAGTTATTATAATAGAAATATGTCAAAAAGTTGAATACGATAAGTAATATAATTTACTTATCTTAGGAACACAAACTTTTAGATTGATTGACTCTTTTAGTCTTCGGTGTGTATCATATTGAAAGAGCCACTTGCTATTCATCACATAAATACAACAAATAAACCTATATTCATCACATAAATACAACAAATCAAGTAATCAATCAAACATGCACAATTACAGCCTTATATCACCGCAACACACAGTCCAGATCCTATCTCTACTATTTTGTAATTCGTACATGCTACTAAGTTCAATATATTAATTATACATTAAGGTTTAAAATATTACCTCTAATATAAAATCCTCCAAAGGTTGATCTCACCAACAAAGTTGTCAACAAAATACCTACTCAAATATAACAATATACAAAAAAATAATAAAAAAGTTAACAAAATATAAAGAAAAATATCATAAAGCTATATTGTAACTAAATAAACAATAAAATGCTTAAAGAAAACAAATAATTTGTTATATGTACTCATTTGTTTACTTAAACCCGAAATAAATTTTTTTTTAAAAAAAAGTTAACAACTCACATAAATAAAAATTGACTATAAATATCCTAACTAAATCAATAATAAAATATAACTTAAAAAAACAAACAATTTTAATATATACCTATTTAACCAATTAAACCCAAAATTTAAAAAGTTAACAAAATATAAACAAAAATTTACTAATAATAATCAAACTAAACATTTAATAAAATGAAACTTATACAAAATATATACATTAATATATATATACTCATTTACATAGTAAATTCGAAATTTAATTAAATTTTAAAAAAAAAGTTAATAAAACTATCTAAAAATTAAAAATCCGAAATATAGTCAATTTATTAAAAAAAAAAAAATTCACAAAAATTATATTTAAATCATAAAAATTAATAAAATTACACTTACTTGTGGTAATTGTGCAATGTGGGTTCTTGATGTAGAAAACCCAAAAAATCCAATAAAGATTATGGGTTTTCAAACTATAATCTTCAAAAAAACAAAATCTATACAAAAAAAATCCAAAAAAACTATATATAAGTTTCATAAACATATATAAAATCATTATTTTAACATTAAAATTGAAAAAAATGCCTGAAAACGTACCTAAATGTGGAGAACCTCGGTTGGGCGCCGCTGGTTTGGGAGGAAAACGCAGTCTGAAATGGTTTGAGTGAAATAGGGCTCGGCTGGGACGATGAGGGTTTTAATATAGGAGACCTAATTGTGTCAGTGGCCCACTGACGGTAACGGGCGTTTGCATCAGTGCTCCACTAACACAAACAGTCCTATTAAACAGCGTCAGTGTACGTTATAACGCAATTGGGCCCTCATTTGTGGCAGTGTCCAACTGCCACAAATGCTAATTCTTGGTCAACAGCATCAGTCAACTGCGTTGACTGACCCGTTTGACTGACACAATTGCCCTTTTTTGTAGTAGTGTATTTAACTGAGTAGCTACGAAAGAATAATAGTAGCCACTAAAGAAAGTACAATTTTTATAAGAGGTTTGATTCTTTTGAATATTTGAACTTAATAGATCAAAGTCTTATCTAAATATACCAAAAGAAGAAGAAGAGAAAAAGAACTCTCTACTTACCATCCTCAATTTTTTTAAGATATGTGGATAAATAAAAAATTAAGGATCTTAATGTCTTCTTAAGGCATATAGGATAAATGTTCTTTTTTTTAAAAAAAATTACTAAATGTTTTACACCATAAGCAAAACTAAAAAAATGTATTTGCCTTTTTTCCTTTACTACTGCCTTTCTCTTCTTTGATGGAGTCTTGCTAGGGGCAACAAAATGATATGGATACTCAGATTGACTCTCATATTCATAAACTTCCTTTGCTTTTGTACGTGAATGAAAAAAAATATGCAATTCTAGATCTATGAGCATATGACCGCAACCGATGACAACATAATAACTCATATTCTAATTTCATTCTTATGCAACCCACTGCAATCTCAAATGCCACCCACTACAACTTCATGCAACCTAAAGCAACACATGACACCACATGCAACCATAATGCAATTTCAAATGCAACCCTATGCAACATAAATCAACCTTAATTGCAAGCCCAATACAACCTAAAACATCTCGAAGGACCCAATACAACCTTAAATACAAGTCTATGCATCCCACTACAACCCATATACAACCCATTGCAATATAAAAATGCAGATTCTAATTTCATTGTTATGCAACTCATTCAACTCATTTCAATGCAACCCATTGCAACTTTAAATGTAGTCCACTGCAACCCCCATGCAGCCTGAAGCAACATATGCAATGCAACTCAATTTAATTTCAAATATAATCCAGTGCAACCTAAAGCAACCCAATTGTAATTTTAAATGAAGCCCATTGCAAACTTAAATGCAACCTAAAGCAACCTCGAAGGCAAGCCCATTTTCAAAGATTATAGTGGTTGCGACAGAGGTTGAAGAGGTTGCATACGTTTCAACAAAGCCCATGCTACCGCAACGCAACCTTATGTAATACACTGTTCCCAATATGAAAATTCATATGCAACCCCGAGCAACATCATGCAGCCCATGACAAATTAAAAAAAATCACATGTTAATTTTGTCTTATGCAACTCAATCAACCCACTGCTACCTCAAATGAAAGCGTAAAGCAACTCTATGCAACCTAAAGCCACTTTAAAAAACTCATTTGCAAGTTTCATCATTATGCAACTAATGCCACATCAAATGCAAGCTCAATGAAACCTAAAGCAACTCACTGCAATCTCAAATGCAACTCAAAACAACCTAAAGCAACTTTAAAAAATTCATTTGCAAATTTTAAATGCAACCCAATTTGACCCCATGCAACTCAATGCAAGCAGATGTTGCAACAGAAGTTGCAGAGGTTGCAGCAAAGGTTAAATATGTTGCATACATTGCTAAAATGTTGCATCTCATATGCAACCTCAAATGAAAGTCCAATGCAACCTATTGCAACCTCTAATGCAAGCTCAATGCAACTTAAAGCAACCAAATGCGATCTCAAATGCATGCCTATCCAACCCAATGGAACTCAGTAAAATCTCAAATGCAAGTTTGTGCAATCCAACGTAGTCCTAAATAACCCATGGCAATTAAAATACTCATGGGCATTTCTAGATTTAAGTTTTTCCCTATAAGTTGCTTAATAGTATTAGGATCATCCAAAACTGAATTTCAAAAATTTCTATAAGATAATTGTACTTGAACAACCAACAGTTCTATCAATATATGCACGGTAATTTCTATCAATAAATTTATATATATATATATATATATATGAGAATAATCAAAACTAAAAATTTCATTTGACAAAGGATCAAAATCATTGCAATATTGGGAATTTGGGAGCAAAAGTGAACAATTTTTGGAAAAGCATAATTGTACTTGAACAACCAACAGTTCTATCAATATATGTACGATAATTTCTATCAATAAATTTTTATATATATATATACATGAGAATAATCAAAACTAAAAATGTCATTTGACAAAGGATCAAAATCATTGCAATATTGGGAATTTGGGAGCAAAAGTGAACAATTTTTGGAAAAGCCGAACTCAAAAAACATCCCCTCTGCTTTGCCATTAACTAAACAAGCTGAAAAATACTAATGAAAGATTAACTTTGACATCAAAAAAGATTTACATCAAACTGAGAAAAGATTAATTTTTTTATCCACTCCAAGTTATCTAACAATGACATTTATTCACAAATACACACACACATATATATATATATATATATATATATATATCATTCAGATTGAAACAATATCTAAAGATTCAAAAGTTAAAAAAAAACTACAAACTCAAATATTAAAATTAAAAAGATATTTTCAGTATCAATAGTAGTAGGATACCCTATGACTGGTAGCAACGAAACCAAGACGGAGAGGGAGCCCCGGAGGCGATGTGGGTTGGGATGTCAGCAACAGAGATTGTTGACGAAGACTCAACAAGAAAAGGCATTGTTGTGGCTGAGACTGGTACTGAGAGTACAGGAATCGAGTGGACTATATTGGGTTGCAGCTATTTGAGGTCGCCGGTCGGAATGGCTAGTTCATGAAAAAAATTGTAGAGGTTGATTCCTATTTCATTTTTTTTATCTCAGATTTTGTTAATTTTTTTGAAATTTCAATATAATTTTGGTTGTTTCCATGATTTGGATTTGGCAAGATCAATTTTTCAATTGAAGATTAAAACTCACATTGCCGTTGGTTGAGAAGAGAAGACCGTAATTTTGAATAAAAAAACTTTAATTTATGTAGTTTTGAGTTAATTATTCAATTACCATACAAGCTAATTGTAAGTTATATATATATATATATATATATATATATTTGAAAGTCTCCCAATAGTTTTGTTTATGCAATTTTTTTAGTAAGTATATGCATAAGAGTGAGATTTAATACACTACACGTATAAGTTAATATATATGTTAAGTAACTTCCAAACATTAAACTCATTGTAAGATAAGTCGTAAATTTGAAAAAAAAAAAAAACTTATGTATATACTTTAATAAAAGAAATTTTAGAAGTCCGTATAAATAACTTTTTTGTCATAAATATAATAATGAAAAAATGCCTTATTTTTAAGTATCTAATTTATTATTAGCATTAAATATAAATGTAAATTTTTTTTTTATATTTTTAATAAATATTAAATAATCATTAATTAAAAATTTATTTTCATATTAATTTTACATTTATATGCATTAAAGTATCGTTGTAAAAATTATATTAAATATATTATTTATTGAGTTTTTATGCTAAATTTCGCACAATATTTGCATCTGGTCTTATAAAATTAAACAAGTACAACCCATATATTATTGTAACTTTATTAAGCATATAATATATTATTTTCTTTAACTTTCGGGAGTAAGAAGATAAGAATTTATTTGTACAAATTTTGAAAGAAGTTCTTATTTTAAAATATCAGGAACGAAGCTAGGAATTTGTTTTAGGAGCAAGTAAAGAAGATAAAAACAAAAGCCATATAATTAGAGGCCTCCTATATGTACGTCCAGCCTTGATTAGAATATTAAAAATTTGTTTATAATAATAATAATAATAATAATAAACCACTTAAAATAATGTTAACAAATAAAAGATTAGAATATCATAAGATAATTAATATTTTAAATTAAAAATACTCAAAATACATAATATTTTACTTGGATAAAGATAGCACGGAAATTTTATAATTAGAACATAATAAATTTCACTAAAACTCCACATAATTTTTCAGATTCTACAATAGTTTTCAAAATGGTTTTTTTCAGCTGCAAAATAAATTTTTTTATATTTTGTAATATTTAAATTCTGAAAGTTGATTTTGTAACAGTTAGATTAGAGTTAGGTCTCAAATATTTTCAAAATCGGATTGTTCATATGATAATAATTTTAAAATTTTAGGTTACTAGTTTTTTTTTTCTTTTTCTATTGCTAGATGTAGATGAGATCTGCCATATCCTTACTCAGGTACTAAATAGTTCAAAACATGCTTGTCAACTTTTTTTCTGGGACATATTTAGAGATATTGTTAAAAACAAAAAAAAATTGTATATGTGAATAAAAAAGGATTACGGTAGCAAATAAAAATAGGATACAGAGAGAGTAACTTTATCTGTCACACTTATTGTTTATATTTACATATTTTCTTTCTAATTAATTATTTATACATATAATTATATAGACATCAATATTTTTCATATAAATTTAAATAATAAAATATTTTTCATAATTTATGGTACACTTGCTAAAATTTAGGTTATATATCAATCTTAAGAAATTAAATTTTTTATATGAACAGAGTGTGGGTCTACTAATTTTTTTTTTATTATAATGAAGTATTAATTTAGCTTTGATAGTATTAATGTTTATTTTTTTTAAAAAAAATAATAATAATAAAATTGGTAGGAAGATGATAATTTTCAAATTTATACTAAATTATAATTTGTACCTAATAAATTCTTTAAAATATTTATAAAAATTAAGTACGTAGAAAAAAAATAGGTGTCAATAAAAACATCCATGATCTTAAAAAAATATTAAACGCAACTTTTTGTAGGCTTATTTTTACTGTACTAGTCATGTTAAATTCGTCGGTGGTTATAATTGTGATTTTTTTTCAGAAAAAAGAATCACTTTTTCTTTTTAATTTGGAAGTTTGATTGTCATTTTTTTTCAATGAATTTTGCCAATTGACAAAAATTTTGACCAAAAACTAAAATCTTTTGTAAGTAATTTATTTTTATTATTTTCAAAATAAAAAACTAATGACATATCAAATATTATAATATTATTTTTGCATCAGACTAATAATACCTTCACATTATAATTTAACAAATACACAACAATTTTATATTTCAATTATTTTATTATTAAATTTAGTATAATTGTAATTTAATAGCGTGGCTCCACACAAATAATAAAGGAGAAAATATTAAACACGTTATTTGAAACAACAGGCAAAAACACACAATGTGACAAACTTATATGTATGACCCATAACTAATAGTAGCATACACATACAAGAGAATTTGAACTGTTGAACGTTCACTCTTGACTCCTCAGTTCTCAACTCGTGTTCTTGAGGAGTAGACCAACCATTTTTTTTCACACATATCCACCGTCACACTATTCAAGGACCATTCCTTTATTCCATCTTTTTAATATTGTTATTAAGATTTTTTATTTTTGGCCTTGAATTTACGGTAAAAATCACATGAAATGAGATTCTGAGGAACTCAGTGATAAAGTAAGTAAAAGTTGATTCATCATAACCTTGTGCTTCACACTAGGGGGAACACCCAATGCATACACGCCTGATAACTTTTCCAGGTCACATCCACGAAGTTTCTATGCATTTTACTACTTGAGTAACATAAATAAATAATGACTTAATATTATTAGTTAATTAGACGAACTTCAATCAAAGGAAGATATTAGTCTCAATGTAGTGGAGTACCCTTTTTATATATACTATCATCATCTTGTACCATTTTTAAACAATATAATTATTTGGATAGATTTATTAGCTCAATATATTACAAATGTTGCATGACCCGAATGTGCACCATGGTCCAAGTCCACTCCAGAAAATAAAGTAGAGGCTTGCGCAAGAAATGTTTGTTGATTTGACTAAGTATTTTCCACCTCTTTTACACAATGACTCGGTCATTATATATATATACACCACACTAGGAATTAGTCATGCATGCATTACACTTGCTACTATATGCTAAGTAATTGTCACTATGGAGATGAATGTATTCATGGCCAAATTTCCCATAATCAGTTTAATGGTGATTAGCTTTGTCATAATGCTGCGAGACTTTTTTTCAATGCTAAGGTATGTTCCAAAGCTATTTCACCGTTTCATTTGTTCTAACGTCGAATATTATGAGAAGCAATTGTGCATATTGGATCTGATGGTAGCAGCTAAAGCTATGCTACTTAATAAGAGGACTAACTACGCCGCTGTTGCTGATGATGGTGGTGATCATCAAACGCAGAATGAACTTGGTCGTTTTGATGCAAAAAAAGACAACAAAATGTGTTTAGGAGATGTGAAAAGGGTCATAATGGAGGAATTAGTACTGCTAGAGAGTGACGAAACGACAACGTTTTGTGGGGAAGAGGAAGGAGATTATGAAGAAGATCATGGCGAGGAAGTGAATCGGGAAGAACTGAGGGAAGCTTTTGGTGTGTTTGATGAGAATAAAGATGGGTTTATTGATGCAAGAGAAGTGAAGAGAGTTTTACATGAATTGGGTTTTATGGAACCTTCTGAAGCCGAATGCCAATCCATGATCAGAACTTTCGATAAAAATCAAGATGGAAAGATCAATTTTGAAGAATTTGTTGAAATAATTGAAGCGGATACCTTTCACTAAATGGGTCAGAACTTCATCAAGTGTCACACCCAAATAAAATCATCACTAAGTTCTTTATCCTCCAATCATGGCTTTTTAAGATTCGTCTCTTCGCACATGTCTACCTGATGAGGAGCTATTGCTATTTTTGTTTTATTGTTTTCTTTTCAAGTTTTTTTTTTTTTTGCGAGTGTAAAAAAAATCAGAACAATATGTTAGGTTTTCTGCATTCTTTAATTATGATGGTGATCTCACTCTTGGTAGATCACTCCGATGTGTTTGCAATTTGTCCAAGCCCTCTTTCTAAAAAGGAAATTTACTCATTTTGAACATTGTCTTCCAAAGTATGGTTTTGTTACTCCTTTTTCAATAATGCTCATTTGATACAATATATTTTAAAATCATAGATATTTATTATTCTAGACTCATATTTAATAAATAAAATTTTGTCATTATGACAAAACTGCCATCAGTTATATGTAATTAAATAATTAAATTTAAAATTGAAACTTATATAATTGAGAGCAGTTTGATTAAATTGATAAAAATTTATTAATTAATATCAAATATATACGATTTTAAAATATAGGAATACCAAATATGTACGATTTCAAAATACACGGTACCAAATGAGCATTATTATAAACACAGAGTATCAAAACAATACTTTACGAAAACAAAGAATATCAAATAGTTAGCGACCTTTCCCAAAATAAATATATATGTATGCATGTATTTATATGTCTACATATTATATTTCATAACCAATTTTATAGGGGAGTTTTCTTTGTGTAATTATTAATTTAATGTCGTTATTAACAAGTTTGTTAACACTTGTAAAATTATATTTGTACCACTACTACAGAAAATGATTTTGGTACCATGTGAATCGTTTAACAAAAGAGATTTTTGCACCACGTATATTCGTGGCGAAAAAGGCATAAACGCAAATTCTACATTATGGCGCTATCTGGTGTGGCACAAAAGTTAGTTTTCACGCTATGTAGGAAATGGTGCAAAAACTAGTTTTTGCAGCACCACGCTAACACTAATTTGTGCCACTCCATATGTGGCACCATAAGTCAACCTTATAGTTTTATTTTGATTTATTATTTAATTTGTATATAATTTTAATTATGATTATTATCATATTAATTAAATATTACTTATATTAGCTTTCACAAATTTTAAAATAAATATAAAATTGTAGAGAAATTATAGTAAATGACCCAAAACAATGACATCAAGAATAATAGGGATGACAATTTTCCCAACAGGGATGGGGTCCCGTGGGTTGGGGTGCCCCTAATGGGGTGGTGATTCCCTGCATAAATGTGATTTTGTAGCATATTAGTAATGTTACACTCAAATTTTGAGATTAAATTGTACGCCCTGATTTTCTCACGGGCTGATTAGCAGGCTGAGCTTCAGACTAATCATGGTTAGTCCATAAACATCCCCCAGGTCGGAGCTCCTGTCTTGAGGTCGTACCCCCCTTAGCTCGAGGAATCCTCAAGGACTCGCCAAGACTCCCAAGACTGGAGCAAGGAATCGGAAGGCCGAAGGTCGGGTCAGATGCACAGCTCGTGGTACGAGCTAGATATGGAGGCCATGACCCCTTGTAAAGTCAACACACGCAAGATAAATGTGCATATATCTGACATCACGTGTCCGATATCTCCCTGACTTCTCGGACACGCTGTAGGAACGTGCGTGTTCAGACACCCACGGCTGGGTTGGGCCGTGCGGCCCATTATCTCCTTATCTATCGATTTGACCATACTTATGTGTCAGGTTTAGGAATTAATCATGAATTTCACAGAGTTGATATGACAAATAAGAAGGTCACAGGATGACCACCTTACCAACTTCCAGGTGCCTTCTCCTATAAATATGGAGACCCTGGGAGTTGATAAGGGTTGGAAAAAATAGTCTCTAGAGAGATATACTTTGTAACCAAATACCCAGAATATATCAATAATATTGACTAGTGGAGTAGAAGGATTTTAACCTTTGAAACACTCAAAAACGTGTCTTGAGTCATCTATTTCATTCACTAAGATCTTATATCTGTTACGGTTCTACATTCGGCACTAATCCCTTCCTCTCTTTCTCTTAATTACCTGTTGGCGAAGAACCGCGTCAACAGTTTGGTGCTTTCATTGAGAGCAAGTTTGATTAGTGCTGCTACAAACATCCAACTATGGTGACTACTCGATCCAGGCATGGCAACGAGACAGAACAACATGATGGGCAGGAGGCTCATCATACCGCCATCCCTGATGAACAAATTCCTGAAGTCCAGCAACGGCCAGGAAAGCAGCCGGCGGGCCAAGACGATACTGGTAGTTCGGCGCCCCGGCCACCTAATCTGAACCCGTGTTATTATACTGCGGTGGAGATGGAGAACGCTCAGCTGAGGAGCCAGTTAGCAACTGCTAGTCAGCAAATCCAGGATATCCTGGCCCGACTACCCCCTCTCACAACCAACGTTAACGTTGGAGAGAAGCAAGGTGAGGCTCCTAAGTCTCGCCGGGGTAATCGGTCCAGGCATAACCGTTCGGATAGACTTCCAGCAGCCAACTCCACCCCTTCATCGCACCATCGAGACGCAAACTTCGGGGAAATGCCTGGGACCGGACAACGGCAGTACAGCCGTTCGGTTAGGACGTCAACTCCTAGCTCTCAACCATCCTCGAGGATGCCCAGGAGAGCTCGAAGAAATTCTCGGAGGAGAACCGGGGAGGGCCCACGATGTCAGCCCGTCCCCGAAGACCGTCCTGCGCCTCGTCCAGATCGCCCGGCGCGGGACCAGCAAGTTGGCAGGGCCGAAAGGCCCCCACCAAATTTGATCCGTCCAGACGGAACCAGGATTGCTTCTCCAGTCAGGCATCCTCCATCTCCGATCAGATATCCGTCTCCTCCTCGGCCCGTCCGAGACATCCCAGCTTACGGGAGTAGTAGGAGAAACCCACCATCAGCGGGACCTTCTCGGCGTAGCAGGGCGCCGGAAGAAAGCTCAGGTCCTCGCCACCAAAGACGGACTCCAAGCCTATCCAGTAGGAGTCATTGGACCGGCAGTCACCGGAGTGATCTCTCTGGAGGAGACCTACGTCAGCGACTAAGTTCGGCACAAAGTCACTAGACCACCCAGGGAAGCGACCTTCGAGATCGCCTCAACTCTCATAGAGAGGATCGGGCTAGAGATGGTAGTCAGGCTTGCTCGGGGGGGGGGGGGGGGGGCCCGATCCAAAGTACGTAACGGAGGGAATGTCCCAAACAACCTATCTCAAGATAGGAGGGGCAATAACCCACCTAATATTTACAATGGATCCGGGGCTGTCGAGCAGCCCCGGAATAACCAAGGATCTCAGGACCAAACCCTCGAGCGCCTGACTCAGATGGAAGAACTAATGAGGAAGCTCCTATCAGAAAAGGAAAAGGACGAATATGATTCGGGAGACGAGATGGAACTCTTCGCCCCCAACATAGCAGCGACGACATACCCATCTGGCTTCCGTATGCCTCACTTGTCGAAGTTCAACAGGGACGGAGATCCGTCGGACCATTTAGGGATGTTCAACACCCTAATGATGGCCCATAATATTGGCCTAGAGCTGAGATGCTTGATCTTCCCCTCCACACTGACCGGACCTGCCAGACAGTGGTTCAAGCAAAGTAAAAGACAGTCAATCAGCTCCTGGAAGACCTTCTCAGCTAACTTCAAAAGGGCATTCCGTGCCTCCCAGGCCGCCCGTGTTCAGGCCGACTCCCTGGCCAATGTGAGACAGCAGCCCGGCGAGACGCTGAAGGCCTACCTGAGCAGATTCGCGAACTTCGCTGCCCGAGCTAGGGACGCGGATGAAAGCTCCAAGCTCATGGCCATGAGAACCAGAATCCTTGTTGGAGGAGATCTCTGGAAGGATATACAAAAGAAGGGAGTCAGTTCGGTTAACGAATTCCTTAATAGAGCCCAAGAATGGATAAATTTGGAAGAAGCCGAAGCCTCAGCCGCGGGAACCAGCCAAATTCCCGAGCAGCCCGCTGGAGTGGGGACGGAGGTCGTGGTAGCGTCCCCAGACGTCACACAGAATAACCAGCCCGGCGGAAGCAAAAGAAAGGGGAATGGTGAAAACAATCAACACGGCCAAAAGAAGAATAAGTCTGTAGACAAGTTCAAGCCCGTGTTCACGACATATACCGAACTCACCCAGTCCAGGGAAAGTATCTTCCTGGCCAACTCTACTCGGGTCCCCTGGAAGAGGCCGGAACCATTGAAACACCACAAGGGAAAGAGAGACACTTCCAAATTCTGCCGTTTTCATAACGACGTCGGACACAATACTGACGATTGCAGGCATCTCAAAGATGAGATAGAGACTCTCATCCGAGCAGGCCCCTTGGCTCAATACTCACGAAACAGGGTCCCGGCGAGTCGGCCTGCTCCAGACGCCCCAGCCAGTCAGCCCGGGACTCGGATAGATCAGGACGTCCCTCCTCCCGTGGTCGGAGGACAGATATCCACCATCTCTGGAGGCCCGCACATGGATGGCACGAGCAGAGGCGCCCAGAAGAGATACGTGAATGAACTAAAAGCTCAGAACGGAGTGGAGTTTGTCCCGGAGCAGCGTCAGCCAAAACAGCAACGATTAGAGAAGCAACCGATCACTTTTACGGAGGAAGATGCAGGCCATGTCCAGTTCCCTCACAATGATCCCTTGGTTGTAGCAGTCCATCTCGCCAACCGGAAAGTAAGAAGGGTGCTGATAGACAACGGGAGTTCGGTGAACCTTTTATTCCGATCCACCTTAGAGAAGATGGGTCTGACTGTCGCCGATCTAAAGGCAACCTCCATGATGCTGTATGGTTTTTCGAGAGAAGGATCGGCAGTGATAGGGACGATCGAGCTGGTGATCACCCTAGGAGAAGAGTCTCAGACAGTCTCTAAACTACTCGAGTTCGTGGTCATTGACTGCTCCGCGGCCTACAACGCCATTTCGGGCCGACCTACGCTCATAGCTTTCGAGGCTATCACTTCCACTCGACACCTCGCCATGAAATTCCCTACTTCAACAGGAATCTGCACCATCCAGGGCGATCAGCTCGCTTCCAGGGAATGCTATAGCATTTCCATGAAGGGAAAATCTAAACCCGGGCAGCTGGCTATGGCCATTCTGAGTGAAGAGGAATCCCAAGAACCCTTGGCGGCTCCTGAGATTGAAAAACCTCAAGACGCCAAAGGGGAAAGTGTCGCCCTTAGTGAGGACATTGACCCCCGAATAGGCGAAGACAGGTCCGAGCTCCAGGCTATTGAGGAGCTCGAGGAGGTGAACCTTGATCCACAAAATCCATCACGGATGGTCAAGCTCGGGAAAAACCTCTGTAGCAAGAGGAAGACAGAGCTGATTACGTTTCTCCGGGCTAATTTAGATGCATTCGCATGGTCGGACGAGGACATGGTAAGGATTAGCCCGAGTGTCATCATGCACACGCTCCACCTGGATAAAAGCGTTCCTGCCAAGTCTCAGAAGCAAAGACGTTTAGGAACAACCCGAGCTGAAGCCCTTGAAGAAGAAGTGGCCCGGCTAAAAAAATGTGGCTTTATCCGTGAAGCCAAATTTCCAATTTGGGTCGCCAATCCCGTGCTAGTTCCAAAGCCAAACGGGAAATGGCGGACCTGCATTGACTTCTCCGACCTAAATAAGGCCTGCCCCAAGGATTGTTTTCCATTACCAAGGATCGATCAGCTGGTGGATGCCACGGCGGGGCACGAGCTCATGTCCTTTATGGATGCGTACTCAGGCTACAATCAGATCGCGATGAATCCGGCGGACCAGGAACACACTAGCTTCATGACCCCGACTAATGTCTATTGCTACAAGGTCATGCCGTTCGGTCTGAAGAACACCGGAGCTACCTACCAAAGGCTAGTAAACAGAATGTTCGCGGACCAGATCGGAAAGAACATGGAAGTGTATGTTGATGACATGCTCATCAAGTCAAAGACTGCCGACAACCATGTTTCCGACCTGGAAGAATGTTTTAAAATACTACGAGAATATGGCATGAGGCTCAATCCCCATAAATGCACTTTTGGTGTCGCATCCGCGAAATTCCTGGGGTTCATAGTTAATACCCGAGGAATCGAAGCAAACCCCGACAAGATCAGGTCACTGCTCGAGCTTCCTTCGCCTAGGTCGCGGAAAGTTGTCCAGGGCTTGACAGGGAGAGTGGCCGCACTGAACCGGTTTATTTCCAAGTCAACCGATAAGTGTTTGCCCTTCTACAACCTGCTTCGGGGAAACAAGAAGTTTGAATGGACAGTAGAATGTGAAAGCGCATTCCTCGACCTGAAGGCACATCTGGCTGAACCGCCCGTGCTATCCAAGCCCAAGGCAGGAGAGCCTCTTTTCCTCTACCTGGCCGTCACTGAGGATGTGGCTAGCGCCGTACTAGTACGAGAAGAGGACCAAGTTCAGAAGCCAGTCTATTACATCAGCAAGAGACTCCTCGGGGCAGAATCACGATACCCGCTGATGGAAAAATTGGCGTTCTGCCTAATCACGGCCTAGCGAAAGCTCAGGCCGTACTTCAAATCTCACTCGGTACACGTCATGACCGATCAACCTCTAAGGCAGGTTTTGCAAAAGCCTAAAGCATCGGGACGTTTGTTAAAGTGGGCGGTCGAACTCAGTCAGTTCGAGATTTTCTATACTCCACGAACTGCCATAAAAAGTCAGGCCTTGGCCGACTTTGTGGCAGAATGCACGGGATTCCAGGAGAATCCAGCGGAGGACTCATCTCAGCTCACCTCACCCCAATCATTGTGCAAGATCTTTGTAGATGGTTCATCCAACGAAAATGGCCCCGGGGCCGGAATCATTCTGATATCCCCCGAGGGACATAGGTTCCACTCGGCGCTAAGGTTCGGGTTCAAGGCCTCCAACAACGAGGTGGAATACGAAGCTTTGCTGGCCGGCCTAAGGATAGCTAGGGAGTTAAAGGCGAGCTCCGTCCAGTGCTTCAGTGACTCCCAGCTCGTGGTTAACTAGGTCTTGGGCGAATATCAGGCACGAGGACCCAAGATGGTCGCCTATCTGGCGAAGGTAAAAGCCGAGCTGTCCGCGTTTGGGCGAGGATCGATCGAACAGATACCTCGAGAACAGAACACCAATGCATATGCTCTTTCCAAGCTCGCCACCTCGGGAGAGACAGAGACCCTGGGGTTGGTGCCAATAGAATTCTTGGAAAAACCAAGTATAGAAGGATATCGGGCAGAGGTCGAGATGATCGACGCCAGGCCAACCTGGATAACCCCCATTCTTGAATATCTCGTCAAAGGCAAGCTGCCTGAGGGACGTAACGACGCGCGGCGAGTCCTATATCAAGCTCCGAGATATACGATAGTCGATGGAGTGTTGTACCGACGTGGGCACTCCTTACCTCTCCTCCGGTGCATTCTTCCAAGTGAAGCGAAGGCCATCCTGCAGGAAATTCACGAAGGATTCTGCGGAGACCACACTGGGGGGCAAAGCTTGGCCTTAAAGGTTCTCAGGCAAGGTTATTATTGGTCGACTCTGTCCAAAGACTCGATTTCATATGTAAAGAGCTACGACAAATGCTAGCGATTCACTGCGGTTACCCGAGCTCCTCCAGTCGAGCTAAAAATGATCTCGGCTCCTTGGCCGTTTGTCGTCTGAGGAATAGACTTAGTGGGCGCCCTGCCCACTGGAAAGGGCGGGGTCTGTTACGCCGTGGTCGCCATCGACTACTTCACTAAGTGGGCCGAGGAAGAGCTGTTGGCAACAATCACGTCTAAAAAGGTGCTTGACTTCGTGATTAAAAGCATCATCTGTCGCTTTGGCCTGCCCAAGAAGATCGTCTTCGATAACGACACTCAGTTCGACAGCGACCTGTTCACCGAGTTCTGTGACAGGCATGGAATTGTGAAAAGCTTCTCTTCCGTGGCCTATCCTCAGGCGAACGGCCAGGTCGAGGCTGTCAACAAGACTCTAAAGGCGAGCCTCAAGAAAAGATTAGAGGAAGCAAAGGGAGTCTGGCCGGAACAGCTCCCCCAGGTCCTATGGGCATACCGGACCTCGCATCGGACTCCTACGGGTCATACTCCTTTCTCCCTAACCTTCGGGAGTGAAGCAGTCCTCCCCGTGGAAGTTAAGGTTCTGTCGCATAGAGTCCAGTCCTACGACCAAGGTCAGAACCATGAGCTCCTATGCCATTCCCTAGACCTAGTTGATGAAAGGCGAGAGGATTCACAACTCCAGCTCGCCCATTATCAGCAGAAGATCACTCGCTACTTTAACACCAAGGTCAGAAAACGCGCCTTTAGCGTTGGCGACTTGGTCCTAAGGAGAGTTTTCCTGGCTGGAAAAGATCCCAAAGATGGAGTCTTGGGACCGAACTGGGAAGGACCCTACCAGGTCATCGAAGCTATCAAGGAGGGAACTTATAAGTTATCTCGACTTGATGGAGGGACCGTCCCACGGACTTGGAACGCCATCCACTTAAAGAAATATTATCAATGATCCACTTGTAAGGCCTGGAAAGCCACTTTCTATGTATTAATAAAAATCAGCTTTTTGCGCATATTTGCAATTGTAATCTTAAAGTAACCACGAAAGACCCTTTCCCAGTTACTTGGGGGGCATATGGTACCTGGATATAACCAGGTCTCCTTAACGACTTAGATGTTGATCCTTATCTATGGATCGTTGCTCTTCTTAAAGAGCTCGAGATACGGATAAGGGTTAACGCTAACTAAGTCCTATCCTGGTTTTAACCGGGTCATAAAACTTAGAAGTTGATTTAAATCTATTTCTCCTAGTTATTCTTAAAGAACTTGAGATATGGATAAAAGTTAACACGAACTAAGTTTTCCAAATAAGTTCCTGGTTTTAACCGGGTCATAAAACTTAGAAGTTGATTTAAATCTATTTCTCCTAGTTCTTCTTAAAGATCTTGAGATATGGATAAATGTTAACACGAACTAAGTTTTCCAAATAAGCTCCTGGTTTTAACCGGGTCATAAAACTTAGAAGTTGATTTAAATCTATTTCTCGTTGTTCTTTTTAAAAAAGCTCGAGATACGGATAGAAGTTAACACGAACTAAGTTTTCTAAATA
The DNA here is from genome assembly GCF_963169125.1 of Humulus lupulus. Classification (NCBI taxonomy): domain Eukaryota; kingdom Viridiplantae; phylum Streptophyta; class Magnoliopsida; order Rosales; family Cannabaceae; genus Humulus; species Humulus lupulus. The sequence continues at coordinate 75,537,839 of NC_084796.1, forward strand.
AGTTCCTGGTTTTAACCGGGTCACAAAACTTGGAAGTTAATGTAAATCCATGTTTCGTTGTTCTTCTTAAAGAGCTCGAGATACAGATAAAAGTTAACACGAACTAAGTTTTCTAAATAAGTTCCTAGTTTTAACTGGGTCATAAAACTTAGACGTTGATGTAAATCTATTTATCGCTCACTGTTCTTTTCAAAGAGCTCGAGATATAAATAGCGGTTAACACGAACTAAGTTTATCAAAAAGATATATATATATATATATTGTAGCCAAAAGCATGAAAAAATATAAGTTAAAGGTGTAAGGCAAATTGTCTCGAGGTGAAAACACCTCATGCAAAGGTTACATAAAATACTTCAAAATATTCAAAGGCAAGAAAAAAAAAAAGAAGAGAAAAAGCGCCCTAAGCTCCGTCAGTCGGCCCTTTGGAGGTCGCCGTTTCACCCTGCTCCGCCGCACTAGAGGCTTCCCCAGTCTCCGAAGGTGGTGCCTCTTTGTCGAGGTGAGCTTGGAACTTTACCAGCAAGCGCGCCCAGAGACCCGGTGGCATGAAAGAGAAGTTAGCCTCCGGATTGTAGACCCAACAGTGATAGAACAGATCCTGCATGGACTGCTCCGAGATGGTCCGTTCGGCCTGGGCGGCCTGGATCTCAGTCTTCGCTGCCTCGAGGTCTACCTGCGAGGTGGCAAGGGAGGTCTCGAGCTCCTGGACCTTCAAGCGGGTCTTCTCCAAGTCGACCTGGGTCTTCTCCAACTCGACCTTCGAGGTCGCCAAGGCATCCTTAGTCGCCTTAACCTCCTGAAGGGTGGCCTGGTGCTCGGTCCTCATGTCATCGAGCTGAGTTCTGGCCCTGATGATGCTTCGGTGAAGGGCGACGACACCCTGCGAGGAATGAAAGATTAATTGGCTCAGAGGAAAAATAAGGCAGAGTGTAATGGTAAAAGCTTTAAAAGAATAGGGCAGCTTACCGTTAGGGTCATGCTCATTGAAGAGTCCATAACGTGAACCGGGCTCATTGTCTCAATAGTCCGGAGTTCCTTCTCGGTGAACTTATAGATATGGCTAACGGCGTAGTTCGCCGATTCGTACACCGTTCCCCGGAAGGCCTCTGGGATCTTCTCCAGGTTCTGGGGATTGACCGGGATGCGTACATCGAAGGCCAACACAAACGGAGTCCCGATCTCCATTCCTACGTCCTGGGTGGCAGGCGGAACTCGCTGAGGCGGTGGAGGCATTTGTCCTGCTCCGGCAGTAGGAAGGATCGCCCCCACGACCTGGGCTGACGGGGTTTTCTCCTTCTCCTTTGCCGGAGATTTGGTGGAGACCCCAGCAGTGCTCTTGGAACCCCGGAGCCTTTTCTGTCTTGGCCCGGCTGAGGGGTTCCCCCCGAAGACCACGCCCCGCAAGCTATCCTCGGGCTGAGACATCCCTTTTGTCAAACAAAAAACATGGTTATTACAAGTTAGCAATCATACAGAGATAAAGACAAAGGGTTAATGCTAAAAAGTATACGGTTACTAAGGGAGCCCTACCCCCCGAGCTGGAAGAGCCTAAGACGATTATTTCCCGAACTGGCGCAAGTTCTGGGTCCGGTTCTGACTCGGGGCTAGATTCTTCTACATACTGCCTAAGCCCCGGAGCATAGATACCTCTCTGGAGTGACAGCCATGTGCGTAGGTTGGTCCCATACTCCTCGAATAGGATCGACCTAAAGGCTAGGGTATTATCTACTACTACGGTACCCCTAGGCTGGCTCTTTTGGTGATCCAGCACGAGCCGGTCGACACAATGGAGCAGAAGTGTGTTCAAGTCCGGATTGCTCCTGTGACGATGGACGAGCTGCCTAGGATTGAACCTAGCCAGCCGGGGGTCTGCAGCGGCCCTATCTAGACTCCTAAACAAGTAAGGGTTACCTTGGCCAGAAGGGCCCGCGGCTGCTCCGGATTGGATCCTCTCCTCGCCCGTCCTTTGGGCGACCTCCAAAGTCCTCTTCCTGCTCCTCACGAGCGGAACTTCGTCGCCCTCGTCCTCCTCGTCTTCCTCACCCGCGACCTCCTCCACGATGACAGGTCTGGTGTCCCGAGCTGGGGGCGACCCCCGGGGCCTCTTTAGGTTCAAGGTCTGATTTGGAAAAATCAGCTTGCAGAACACCATCGTCTCGTCCGTCACGAGCGCGCGATAATCCTTCTCGCTAGGGGGCAAGCCCGCCACCGTGTCATATTGGCCCCCGAGGGTCACAGACTTTTCGGTCCTCGTGAAGATGGCTGCAAGATTAGTTTGAGTCAAAATGGAGTATGGGAGGAGCTAAAATAACGCTTAAAAGGCAAGCTAAGGACGGGAGCACTTACGAGGATGATTGAAATAGTGGTGCTCGCAGTTCCGGAAACCAGTCGACATGAAGAACTAGTCCTTGAAATCATTAGGGTGGCTAGGCAGCTCGATGACCGCCGCCGTGTTGGGAAAACGGGTTAAATAGTAAAACCCGTCGCCTCGCCCCCGCTGGTCCGGGCTGGCTTTGAGACAAAAGAAATACAAAATATCCGTAGGAGTGGGGACCTCCCACTCATGCTTCTGGAATAAGTACCTCAACCCTGCCAGCAGACGGTAGGAGTTGGGGGGGCGGGGGGGGGGGGGGGGGGAGCTGAAATGGGGCCAACCCCACGAAGTTCAAGAAATTAGCAAAGTACTGATCCAGGGGAAGGAACGCCCCTGCCTTAAAGTGTTCACCGCTCCAGGCCGCGAACGACTCGTCGAGCGGCGAGCAGCTCCGCTCGCCCTCCGCAGCAGGTCGGGCAATGACGGAGGCTTTCCCCAGCGCGATGTTGTGAGTGAGGAAGAGTTTGTTAATGTTCGTTTGATCGGTTATCTTTGAGACGATTCTCTTCGCCTCAAAGAATGCGTCAGGGGCCACCTCGAGCTCCTTCTCCACTACCGGCCCGAAACGGGGGATCGGGGAGCTAGGCATCACCACCTTTCCTTTTTCCTGCTGGGAGGCTGAGCTTCCAACGTTCTTCTGGGGGAGATTCTTTTTTGGAGCCATCTGGTCGCTTAGCGAACAAAAGAAAACACTTTAGAAAAGGCGACCCAAGCAGGAGGAAGAAGCAATTATTATTTGCACGGGCTGAGGTAAGCCCAGCTCGTGGAGAGTGGAACCACGCGGTTCAAGTGAACACGCGCATATACTCCCAACATATCCCAGATTACTCGAAATTCGTGTGTCAGGGGGTTCAGAATAGAATTTTCCTTGGGGGGAAAGTTTCAATAGGCAGAAAATTACAAAACCGCTTATGAGGCGTGTTCCCAAAGCTACCCGGTTTTGCACCCAAAATTCCCAAAACTCCTACCCAGAAATTTTCCCCAGAAAAAGTATCCTGAAACCCATACTCTAAAGCGATTTCCTACAACAGATATGCCCTAACCTAAAAAGGGCTGTCACCCTCCATATCCACAAAACCCAGAAAAACCCTTGCATGCGGCTACAGTGAAATTTTTTACCTAAGCTACAGTAGCATGTTTTCAAAGTACGCAGGGTCAGGAAACTTACTGTGTATGACTGGGAGGTAGACGAGAGTGTGGCATTGGTAGGAGCTTCGTCGGTGTAGTAGCTTCCAAAGCTTCAGAGAAATCCGTGCGCCTAAGCTTCTTGAACGATGAAAATGGCAGCAACAGAGTCAAGGGTTTCGTTCTTCTGGAATATGGAGAGGAAAGAGGAAAATAGGTTTGAAAATTTTCAAATGAAAGGGTGGCCCGTGCGTAGGGTGGCCACCCCCTTTTTATATGCGTGAAGGATCACGTGTAGAAGGCTCTTGGATGGCCCTGATGAGGGATCCGAGGCCTTCCACTTGAAATACGAAACGACGATTGGGCATAGGCTAGGCCATTAAATGCGGTTCTCGTAAGACGTACCGTCACCACCCACGATGTGCCACGTATCAGGCGCCTGCGTAAAGAGTAGAATGCGAAGAGTTGTGGGGAAGTCTAAAATCCCCTTCTATGGTCTTATATACGACGTCATATACCATGAGCAGGAGCTTGGGGGGCAGATGTACGCCCTGATTTTCCCACGGGCTGATTAACAGGCCGAGCTTCGGACTAATCATGGTTAGTCCATAAACATCCCCCAGGTCGGAGCTCCTGTCTTGAGGTCGTACCCCCCTTAGCTCGAGGAATCCTCAAGGACTCGCCAAGACTCCCAAGACTGGAGCAAGGAATCGGAAGGCCGAAGGTCGGGTCAGATGCACAGCTCGTGGTACGAGCTAGATATGGAGGCCATGACCCCTTGTAAAGTCAACACACGCAAGATAAACGTGCATATATCTGACATCACGTGTCTGATATCTCCCTGACTTCTCGGGCACGCTGCAGGAACGTGCGTGTTCAGACACCCACGGCTGGGTTGGGCCGTGCGGCCCATTATCTCCTTATCTATCGATTTGACCATACTTATGTGTCAGGTTTAGGAATTAATCATGAATGTCACAGAGTTGATATGACAAATAAGAAGGTCATGGGATGACCTCCTTACCAACTTCCAGGTGCCTTCTCCTATAAATATGGAGACCCTGGGAGTTGATAAGGGTTGGAAAAAATAGTCTCTAGAGAGATATACTTTGTAACCAAATACCCAGAATATATCAATAATATTGACTAGTGGAGTAGAAGGATTTTAACCTTTGAACCACTCAAAAATGTGTCTTGAGTCACCTATTTCATTCACTAAGATCTTATATCTGTTACGGTTCTACATTCGGCACTAATCCCTTCCTCTCTTTCTCTTAATTACCTGTTGGCGAAGAACCGCGTCAACATAAATAAATAGCTTCGAAATGTAGGTTCGTAAAGAGTAAGCTCAGGAATAACACGTGTTAGCAGTACACTTGGACGAATTGACAAACAGTTCTAGATTTGCTATTAGCGTTCGAGCATGAGTTGCAGGCTCGAACGTGTTATATTATTTTATAATATAATGTAATATTATATTATTTTATAATATAATGTAATATTATATTATTTTATAATATAATGTTTTAGATTAAATAAATGTGACATAGAGTGTCACATATTGTAACATATAATAGAGAGTTACATTATTTGGATATATGTGAAATATCCAAACATGTAACATATTTGGTGTTACAAATTCATCACAAATTTGTAACTCCTAAATATCACCCATTATTGTGTAGATTTGTTGTTACACAATATTGAGATGAATTTCTTAAAGCCATATGAGAAATGGCTAATAGAGATGTGATTTTAACTCCCATATTGTGTATGGAAGTTACAAAATCAAGTGGGAATAAATTGGAACGTTTTGGAAAAACTGAAAAAATGTGTTGCTGAAATTGACTGAGGGTCGCGGCGCCTGGAACAAGCGCCGCGGCCCTAATGGCTGACAGCTTCATATAATTTCGATTTTGATCCAATTTTGAACGATTCCAACAGCCAAGTAACTCCCAAGTCTCTATTTTAATTCCATAAAACACCCAATTAATCATTGGTAACAACCATGGGGTTGGTGGAATTTGAAATTCAAAGGGTGTCTCTAAACTCTATAAATAGGAGCCTAATGCTCACTTGTAAGACACACCATTTCTATCCACTAAAACACTTGGCTAGAAACACCTTGAGGCTTGATAATGCCATAAAGCATTTCCAAAATCTGAGAGAGATCCCTTAGTGCTTGAGTTAGGGGGAAATAAGCTTTTGGACAAAGGTTTTAAACCTTGTTCAAGTTGGTGATCCCCAATCCTCTTCACTTAGGTTGTGTAAGTGAGAGTTTGTTTGTGGTTTATGTTCTTCCTTTTATTCTATTGTTCTTCTTCTTATTCTCTTGTTTTATTTACTTGTATATTTTGTTTAAGAGTTGTAATCTCTTCATTTGGTCCAGAAACTTTATTTTATTTGTAACTTTTGTTTTGAGTTGTATTTTACTATTCTCTTCTTCTTCATCATCTTCTTCATTTCCTTTGTTTTATTTGTATTTTCAGTTATAGAGTTGTAACACTTTATGTAATCAATCTTGTCCATTGTAATATTTTGCATAGAGTTGTAACATTATCTTACCATTTCCATTGAGGCAATATTATTTTTCCTAACATTCAAAAGCTTATTCCCATTGTTTGTTTCAATGGAAGGTGAGACTATCAAAATCATGAACCAATACCTAGTAGGGTGGAATAGGTTTCATGGATTCAATTGAACTTGGTGGTAAGACAAGGTAAGTGTAAATTTTATATAATAGTGATGAAATTTTATTTCATGTATTAGCATGTTTTCCAAATGTTGATATATGAATAAATTGTGTAAATGTTAACATGTTAATATAATATGATATACATTGTAACATAGGTTACACATCTATTTGTGAAAGTTAAATCCTTAGAAGTGAACTTTTGAGAAGCTCTACATAATCTAGTGATTTTTAATCTTATGTGTATGCTATATGTGAGATAGTAAGACATACATTTGACATGAAAAATTATTTTTTGAGATTTTATAAATCATGATAATTAGGTAGTTTTTGACATGCCTATATATTGATTTTGTAAATCAATAGAATATATCAATATGTGGATATGTGAATTATTGTATGATATTTGTGATATACTTACAATATAATTATGAGATTCAAAATGCATGCTAATATGATTGATATATGTTGGCAAATTATGTGAAATTTCTTTGAGACATAATTATGTTAAAATATAAAAGTATATTGATATATACATGAGAATTATCATGATTATTATGGTGTGCCATATAATATGATTATTAAGGTGATAATAATATAAATATGTTTTATCCTATATTATTGCAATGTGATGAGTTACCATTTATTTGGCAAATAAAGAGAATTATTTGAGAAATTAAAATTTCTCATTTAAGTGTTGACCATCTCAACTTATGAGATAAGAAAAGATGAGCCTAAAAAGGTTACATCTTTTGATAAGTCTCTTGCTATTGCAAGAAAAATTGATCAAGGTGGATCCAAATTATGGGATGACATATTGACCTATAGGCTTGGAGTCTAAAGTGTGGTCAAAAGAGAAAATATTTGAGAATTATTTAGTGACAATAATTCTCAAATATTCAATGTCTCAATGAGGTGACATTACAAAATTGGAGAAGCAATTTTGAATCTTTATACCAATAATGAATAAGGTTGAAGAGAATTTTATTCATTCTTGTTAAAGATGGTGATATGTTTAAAATTAATCCCGATGAGGAGATAATGTTAAACCAAAGCATTAGAAATCAAAGTGTTTAAATAAATCATTGAGGGTTTATTTTCTTTGATTTAAGTGTTTAAAATTGACATCTTCAAATTGATTTTGACGAGAAAATCAATGGATGTCAAAATGATGTTTTCAAAAGAATCTCAAAGAGACTCTTAGAAAATGCACAAAAGTTGGTTAAGTGACTTTGAGATTATTTAGTCAACTAAATAAAAAGATTAATGTGCTAAGAAGTGATAGAGGAGGAGAGTACTTCTCTAATGAATTCAATACATTTTGTGAAGAAAATGGTATAATTCATGAGTGCACTGCACCTTATACACCACAACACAATGGTGTTGCCGAAAGGAAAAATAGGACTTATCTAGAGATGATAAATTCTATGTTGGTGTTTTCTAAGTTGAACTTCAACTTATGGGGTGAAGCGCTTTTAACCGCTTGTCACATTCTTAATCGAATACCGATGAAGAAAAATGAGATATCTCCATATGAGTAATGGAAAGGAAGAAAACCCAACATAGGGTACTTCAAAGTGTGGGGGTGTCTTGCATATTGCAAGAAAACCGAACCTAATAGAACAAAGTTAGGCTCAAGAGCCATAAAGTGTGCTTTTGTTGGTTATGCCAGCAATAGTAAATCTTATAGGCTATTAGACTTAGAGTCTAATATTGTGATTGAATCTAGAGAAGTTGAATTCTTTGAGAATATGTTATGTGACAACAATTCTCAAGCTTCAACATCTCTAAAGGAGAATTTGTTATATGAGAATAATTCTCAAGCTTCTACATCCAAAGTTGATTCTCAAGAGGAGAATTCTCAAAAGGATGTAAAGCAACCCTTTGAACCTATAAGAAGTCAAAGGCTTAAAAATCATAAAAGTCTAGTAGTGGATTCTCAACGAATTTCATTCTACATGGTAGAAGGAAATAGAGAGGAAGTCATTAGGAAAATTCCTATTGTACTTCTTGTTGAGGATGATCCTAAGACTTATAGAGAAGCTATGCAATTGAGAGATAGTGCATTTGGAAAGAAGCCATCAATGATGAGATGGATTCCATTCTTTCCAATAACACTTGGGAATTGGTAGACCTCCCACCGGGGTCTAAGCCAATTGGGTGTAAGTGGGTATTTAGGAGAAAATATCACACTGATGGCACTATCCAAACCTTTAAAGCTAGATTAGTAGCTAAAGGGTTTAGGCAAAAAGAGGGTATCGATTATTTCGATACCTATGCGCCTGTTGCAAGAACAACTTCTATAAGAATTTTGTTCGCTTTAGCTTCTATACACAACTTGTATGTTCATCAAATGGATGTCAAAACGACATTCCTTAATGGTGACCTCAATGAGGAGGTCTATATGGAACAACCCGAAGGGTTTGTCCTACCAAAATATGAACATAAAGTTTGTAGACTTGTAAAATCCTTATATGGATTGAAACAAGCTCCTAAGCAATGGCATGAGAAATTTGATCAAGCCATCATGTCTAATGGGTTTAGACATAGCAATGGAGACAAGTGTTTGTATTCCAAAACTTGTAAGGGATATGTAATCATTGTTTGCTTATATGTGACATGCTTATTCTAAGTAATAGCATGAAAGGGATAGAAGAAACGAAGAGGTTTCTATCATCAACCTTCATGATGAAAGATCTTGGAGAAGTTGATACCATACTCGGTATCAAAGTAAAGAAACATAGTGGGGGTTTTGCGTTAGGGCAAGCCCACTATGTTGAGAAAGTATTGAACAAATTTAACCATCTCAAGGTTAAAGATGCCAATACTCCATTCGATCATAGTGTAAAACTAGAGAAGAATGAAGGAAGAGCGGTGGCTCAATTGGAGTACGCTAGTGCTATAGGGAGTCTAATGTACGCTGCCCAGTGTACTAGACCTGATATAGCATTTGCGGTACGTAAACTTAGTAGGTTTACAAGTAATCCAAGTGTGGATCACTGGAAGGAAATTGGAAGAGTCCTTGGTTATCTCAAGAAAACCAAAGGACTAAGCCTTCACTACTCCAAATTTCCTTCAATATTAGAAGGATATACAGATGCAAGTTGGATATCCAATATTGGGGACAACTTGTCCACAACTGGTTGGGTATTTACACTTGGTGGAGGTGCAATTTCTTGGGGTTCCAAGAAACAAACCTGTATATCTCATTCCACTATGGAAGCGGAGTTCATAGCTTTAGCTGCTACTGGCAAAGAGGCCGAATGGTTAAGGGATCTGTTGATAGAGATTCCCCTATTCAAAGATAATGTATCTACTATATCGATACATTGTGATAGCCAAGCAACATTGGATAGAGCATACAGCGGAGTGTATAATGGGAAGTCTAGACATATTAGTCTAAGACATGGATATGTAAGAGAATTGATTCAAAGAGGAGTCATCTCAATATCCTATGTGAGAACAAGTGAAAATCTGGTGGATCCTTTCACTAAGCCACTAACGAGGGATTTAGTGGCTGCATCATCTCGAGGGATGGGACTTAAACTCCCTAAAGAGATTCACGATTGATGGCAACCTATCTTAACACTAGTTATTCAACCAGTGTTAGGTTCAATAGGTAATAACAAGTCAATCAAGTGAATATTAGTTGTACTCAAAACAAGTCCCATCTGAGATATTGAGTACTTGTGTGTTACCAAGTGGAGGGTTAAAACTGAAAGGTTTTTTAATAGAATTCAGTCTTGTAAAGACAAGTATTTTTGGTAACAAAATACTGTAAGAATTCTACCTATATGGACCTAGGGGTGGTGCCGCCTCTCATGAGAATTGGGAGTATTCTCAAGAACGTCCATGAATGGAAAGTGCACATGGCCATTAACAGTGCAAAGTGAGACATAGAGGTCTCAAGTGAACATCGCAAAAGTGTGTGTATTATCACCGATTTGTCATCATGAAAAGATGGTTCAATGCCTAGTGCAACCAAATTTTTGACAAATTTTGTGATAATTACACTATAGTAAAGTTCAAGTTGAAAAACACTTTACTTTATGCATCAATGCAATGACTCCTATAAGAGAGAGTTCTTATTTAATCAAGTGGGGGATATGTTATATTTTTAAATATAATGATTGATTAAATAAGTGTTACAATAGATGACTATTTAATCTAGTGGGGGAATGTTATATTATTTTATAATATAATGTAATATTATATTATTTTATAATATAATGTTTTAGATTAAATAAATGTGACATAGAGTGTCCCATATTGTAACATATAATAGAGAGTTATATGGTCAACACCGTGTAACGAATCCCTATTTTTATGGGATCGTTATTTAATTAATGCATTTGATTTGTATTATTAATTTGGGTTTATTTGAATTTAAACATTTGATTGTAACTTCCCTAAATTGAGGGGACGATATTCCTACAGCTTGGTCTATAAATAGCCTGGACTAGGTCATTTGTATTCACACACAAATTTGTATTGAGAAGAAACTCTGCCAAATTGCTTTCATCCGAAGCTTTGAGAGAGTGTTCATATTAACAGTGACTCGTGGACGCAGGTAGATTTTAACTGCTGAATCACGTTAAAAACCTCTGATTTCTTATATATATTTTTTTATAAATCATTATTTATTACTCTACATAATTAAGTCGACATAAAACGACGTCAACAGTTTGGTGCTTTCATTGAGAGCATTAAGAAATTCTTTTTATTGTTTAGTAAAAACCTCCCGCACAACATCAATGGCCGCCTTGAACATCCTCGGAACTAGTGGGTGACTATTACCTCAAATCCTCGAGGAACATACTCCTCAGACTGAGAACCACCCTCGAAGGCCTGGAAAGCAACCCATTGTGGACCAGAGCCCCGATGAGGGGAGTGCATCATCGAACTCAAGGGGATGGCCTGGTTAGACCCCTAGACCTAATGAAGACTTATATTACAATCCTGAAATGTACGTGCCAATTGTGGAATTAGAAAATCGCAGATTGCGTGAACAGCTGGCCGAGGCTACACGGCTAAACGAGGAGTTGGCAAGGCAAGCCGCTGAAGTACAAGCACCACACCTGTTGACTGCGTTTTTAGCCAACGACGTGAGAACGTCAATAACGACAAGCCTTCAAGAGAATGTAAACGACACAGACAGTATAATAAAGAAAATAAAGAACACACAAGAGATTTTTATAGTGGTTCAGCCCCGATTGTCGGTAATAGCCTAATCCACTTAGAGTTGTGATTTATAGATCTGTACTCAAGATCAGATGGACTGAGCCAACTGAGTTTCTTCAGTAAGATTGCAAAAATACAAGAGTTCTCTCCAATATCAGCACTTTCTCTCTCTAGAATACACAGACCCAATTTTCTCTCTCTAAAAAGAAGAAGTAGCAGAAGCCCCCCTCTCATCTCATTAGCTCTCTATTTATAGGCTTAGGGTCATACATACGGTATCCCTTAAAACCGGGATATTTTATTATATTTATTACATTTAAATTACAAAGAAACATTCAAAATTCGAAATGTAACAAACCCCCCATTTGTGGGAAGAATGAGAGATTCCCGCGTATGTTGTTGAAGCTGTCTCTGGGACTCTTGACTTAGTCTTCTCTAGCTAGTTGATCCACCTCCTACTGACCACCCATGCAAGTGCTGGTCGAATGTGCATGGTGGTAGGACTTGTGCATGGTGGACATGCACTTCTCTCCTCTAACATGGCACTCTCCTCTAGCATGCCATGTTTCTCCTCGGACCAAATCCTTGGGGTCTCCTCGGACCAAGGTGGTAGGACATGCACTTCTCTCCTCTAACATGGCACTCTCCTCTAGTATGCCATGTTTCTCCTTGGCTTCTCCTCGGACCAAGGTGGTTCTAAGCAACCTCCTTGGCATCTCACCCTTGGGGTCTCCTAGTACTACTTTCTTGAGTTCTCCTCGATGCAACCTCCTTAGCTCTCCTAGGATCACTCTCTTGGCTCTCCTAGGATGCACTCCCCTTAGCTCTCCTAGGATGCATTCTCCTTAGCCTCCTAGGATGCATTCTCCTTAGCCTCCTAGGATGCACTCTCCTTAGTTCCCCTAGGATGCATTCTCCTTAGCCTCCTAGGACCAAGGTGCACTTGGCTTGGTTATGACATCTTTGAAGCAGTCCAAATTCTTCGTCAGTCTACCGGGTCACTTTATCACAACTCTGAGGAGTCAATGTATTTATTGACTATTAACGTGTCTTTTACTGACCATGCACTGCTACTTGTCACATTTATTGCCACGTCCTTAATTTCCAATTTTTCGGTGTAACAACACCGGAGGACCAGAGATCAACCCCAAGGGAGTACGGCTGCCAGGATGGCTTGGAAAATGGCCCAACAGGCTCATCCGAGACCCACGAAAAATACCGGCAATGGTTGACCTGGAGAGAACGATCAGAATCCTGTTAGGAACAATCCTACAGGAAGCGTTCCTGCAGGAACTAGGAATAACCAAGCTCATTCGATAATTCTGAATGATAATCTAGAACCTGTCAGGAACAACCCGGAGCCTGCCCGAGTTAACTCTGAACCTTCTAGACCAAATAAAAATAGGATACCACCCTTGCCAATAAGGAAACTATCCTATCCAATAATACATCCCTCTCAAGTGCGAGAGGTACCTCAGCCAGTTCCCAGTGGGAACCGGGCAGGGGATCGGTGTAATGCCCTGGGTAGCCAAGACCATTACATTGTGTGTTTATAAAGGTGCAAGACTTGCTAATCAAGTCGTTTAGTTGAAAACGTGTCACTAAAACCGTTATTGAACTAGGGTTAAAAGATTTTGGTCATAAAAGATACATTTCATTTAAATAAACACTTCATACATTGGATCCCAAAAGAAATAGAGTTTAAAGGACAGTTTACAAAAATTTCAGGGTTATATACAACTACAAGCCACTCTAAGGGAAAAATAGACATTTAAGGTTCTTCTGTCCCTGCCCAACCCTCGGCCGTGGCGGCCGAACAACTGACTATGTACATTTCGCCTCTAGATCTCTCCAAGTCAGGGTTGGTCCAGATTACCCTTGCCTTTACCTGCTCCACGTAGCACCCGTGAGCCAAGGCTCAGCAAGAAAACCAATACACAGAATATAACCAATAATAGTAACCAAACAATTCATAACTCATTAATCAAATACTCAACAGATCGCATCATTCATATAATCAATGATATCAATCAACAATATATCATCTAGGTAATTAACATATCATACAATATCCAGGGTCGACGCCCTTAGGTCTCACCCCCTGTTTATCCCACTGACTCCGGTTCGCTTAAACCGAGCTTAGTGAATATTAAGCCGTCCTTAGCTACCAGTGGCTGAGCCGCTTCCTGTGTGCCAATATTAATTCCGACACTCTTAGGTCGTTTATTTCATGTTCACATGGCATAATACCATCATACAATGTTGCATACAAGTATAGGGAACCCTTAGTCCCAACATAGTCACACAACTGGGTGCAGTTTTTCTTACCTTTAATTTCGAGTGCTTTGATTACGAGAAATGACCCTTGAGCATGATCTCCCCTTCTGAGCCCTAGCGTACACCTAGTCACAATCATGATAAGGGATTCCATCAATAATAAGTGAATATAGGTTTCTGAACCAAGCTCTAGCCTTCGGAACATCGAATTCCACCAAACACGGTAGTGAAATCGATCTCGAGAACCCTAGGTTAAGTTCCCACACCTAAAACCTTCTAAAAGCCCAAAAATTCCCTTAAGAGCCGTGACCCTATACCCCCCATGTCGCGGCCCACCTCCAACCAGAGGCCTAACCTCCCCATGCAGCAGACACATGCCGCGACCCGCCCTTTCTTTTGGCTCCCATCTGTTCTAGAGGGCCGCGACACACCAAGAACAGAGCTGCGGCCCGACCCCTTCGAACCTAGAAAAATCACCATTTCCAACAACCAAACCTCGATCAAATCAACCTAAAACTATCCCAATGACATAATTTAACTATCACGAACACCCTAACAAGTTCCCAGTAGAAAAACCCAACCAGAACCTAGCTTAAATCATCATCTAAAACTTCAATTCAATCATTAAAATGAAAAACCCAAGAACAATAATACTCAGTAAAGAACTACATAATTAAATGGCTAAAATCATAATTCAAAGCTTACCTCAATTGAAGAATGAATCCACCAAATTGCTACTGAGTTACTCCCCAAAATTCCAGCTCAAATCCTTGTATTTCTAGCCCAAATTTCCCTTGGTTTCCAAATTTCTAGCCAAGTGGTGCCCTCTCGCCAAATTTGATCCTCGGCCCCTTCAGCTGTAAGGACCTTCTCCACTACCTGTGCATAAGTTGTAGTTCTCATATCCAGAGTTATCTTGGCGTCACAGGCGATCATAATGTTCAATCCTTGCATAAATCGATCTCTCCATGCCATGTCAGTAGGCACCAAATTCGGCGCGAACTTCGTTAACCGGTCAAACTTCAAGTCATACTTAGTAACCGTCATCCAGTTCTGTGTCAGGTTTGTAAACTCATCAACCTTCATAGCTCGAACTGCGACACTGTAATACTTCTCATTAAAAATGTTTTATGAATTCTTCCCAAGTCATGACTGCCACATTCCTTCTATGAGACACAACATCCCACTAGATGCAGGCATCTTCCCTCAACATATAACTATCGCAAGCTACTCTCTCATTCCTTTCCACCCTCATGAAGTCTAGGATGGAAGAAATCATGTTCATCCACTGCTCTGCCCGCAGTGGGTCTGGGCAGGTGGAGGGTGGTGACCTTGGTTGTCATCCTCGACCCTATTGTCGCGGAGTCTGATTGATTGATGAGGCATTAATACAATACGCCTGCAATAAATGACGCTGCACATCAGGTATGATAACAACATCCAAAAACCACCTCCCACTTTCATCAATCAACCACAGCCAAAAAGTCCACATATCACACATAGTAGATAACAATTAAGGGGCCATGCCCTAACATCATGCATTTAACAACACATTCATCCTGCTCTATCTGTATATTCAGGCAAACAGGGCACTTAAACAAGCAATTAAGCATATAATTCATTAAATACCAACCTACCCTAGGTCGAGCTAGTCACTGGCAGCAAGTGTACATGTTCAGTCAATCTCCAAGAACCATAAACCTTGGCACGCTCTGATACCAAGTTATAACGCTCTACTTCCTTAGATTCGTTACTATGTGAGTTAAAAATGTGCCATTAGCTCGCTAATCAAGGTTTTAGGTTAAAAGTGTGACTAAACTTGAATAAAACTCGTTTATTGACATTAATTATGAAAATTTGAACCTTCATTGAAAAGTTATATAGTTGGGATCCCAAAATACTGTTCAAAAAATATATTTTAACTCAAAAATATAATTATGGTCGACCTAAGCGAAAAAGCGGTTCATTACATGACATTTTCCCAAAATAACTCTGGTTGTGGCAGCCAGGTAGGATGAACATGTACCCGTTGGTCCACCCTCTCCGTACTCATGGTTGGTCGACCTTCCCTTTGCCCTTACCTGCACCATAGAGTACCTATGAGCCGAAGCCTAGCAAGAAAACTCAACATATAACATAAAACATAACAATCCACAGTATACAACAAAACAGCCAACGAGTTAAACACATAGTGGCCTACGCCGTCCTAGGTGCATTACCAGGCCCTGGGTTCGCAGTCTTCACTGAGTGAGTGGACACAACACCCTAGGAGGGTCTCGCCCTAATGGCCTACACTCAGCGTGCTCAACACCGATCCCGACCCCTTGCCGTACACGGCTTCTCTCCGTTCTCGGCCTTCGCTGTTCCCGGCCTTCATCTTTCTCTCAAAAACATGCATAACATAGAATAATTATCACAGATATCCACATATACATTAAGAATAAACAATAGGGCCGTACCCTGAAACACAAACAATAGGGCCATGCCTTGCTCTACGGGTACAACCATTTTCTTACCTGTGTCTCGAGCTGATAAGCCAATGCGAACCTGAGCACAATCCCCTAATTCGAGCCTCGTTGAAAACCTAGTCACATCGCATTCATACTAGCCATTCATCAAGCCTTAAACCAATAAATAACTTTAGAATATTAATCTAGCCCCCTGGACATTAGATTCCACCAAATCGGGTAGTAGGATCCTTCCCAAGCCTTCACATTCGAATTCCCGAGCTTGAACCTTAATTTCCCTTTTCTTTCCATTTTGGGTCGCGACATGCCCTCTAGAGCTGCGATGTGCTTACAGGTTAGAGAGCAGAACTCTCTCTGGTGAAGGACGTGGGCCACGACGCTTGGGAAAACTAGAGGCTTCTACAGCCTCTCTTCAAACACACGGGCCGCGATACCCAAAGAACAAGGCCGCAGCTCAAGCCTCCGAAACCCAGAAATCCACCATTTTCATGAGCCAACCTCCGTGAAACTCACTTATTCCGAGCCTTAATCCTAGAATTGAGACTAGATTTCCTATCCAGCCTAGGCATCAAAGAAATTCAAAAACAATTCTCTATCCTCATCAAACACTCAAAATAAAAACAAAAATTTAACTCTCATGCAAGCTTCCAATTCACAGCAGAATTCAATAAAAACAAATCAAATTTAACCCTTACCTCTGTGGTATCTCCTCCCTATAACCAATTCCAACCACAGCAAGCTTCAATCCTTTACTTCCTTAGCCCAGGATCCTCAAAATTCCATCAGCTTCTAAGCACCCAAGAGAGAAAAAGAGAACCGTGAGAGAGATATTGGGAGAGTTTCTATTTTCTATTTGCCTTAGTTCCAGAAGTGTGCCTTTTGATCAGCTTGAACTTATCCTCAACCACCTAAGTCCCCAAAATACCCTTAAGTCCATTCTAAATCCTTTAATGCCAGCAAGGGCAATCCCGTCATTTGCCACCTCCCGCTAAATCCTCAAGTGTTCCTATAAATCTTTATTTTAATCCCGACATGCCCAAATAATTGCTAAATTACTACCCGTTACTTGGTAATTACCGAACACATACCATATTCCCAAAATACCCCTAGGCTCCTCCCGAGCCGGGTATTCGACCTCGTTGTGACTATTTAACTAAACTCCTCCCTAGGACCGTATCTGATCGTGCATCATAAATATATCACCACACCCTCGTGGCCTCAATCACAATACACACATATATATCACATTTATGCCCTCAATGGGCTAAAATTGCAAATATGCCCCTAATAAACAGATGAAGCCGACATACATATTTAATTCACCTAAACATGCATTTCTAATCATATAATCATTAAAATCATATATTAGCATAATTAAATCAATTATTTCCCTCTTGACACGCTAATCAAGGCCCTAAGCCTTATTAGAAAATTTGGGACGCTACAATACAGGATAGCTATCCCATCCAATATTTCATTTAAAATATACATAGTTTGGTTTTTCCCTAACCAACTATAGAACCTATGCACCTTAAGATCTACCCCGACCAAACCATAATATATTTGTGGGGATCGTTAAATAGAACTACAACGTTGGGCTCCCATCTAAGAAGAGTGGGGGACAACTTGGATAGATCTAATACAACTTTACCTCCATCGAACAAGCTCGGTGAGGCCTCATCCTGAGCTTTAGTTCTCGAGCATGGAGGCTCAGGTAAGCGAGGAATAAAGGTCCGGGAGTGCGAGCTCGAGGGTTTCCTTTTGGAATAAGTTTGGCGATTGGGATAGGGACGTCTTCCCATCTCGCCAACTTGCGGATTCCCGCGTCATCTGTGGACTCGCCTTCACCAAGGAGACTGCACAGTCGGAGCTTATCCTCATAAAAGAGACAGTTGAGGGACCGTGGACCATACTGAAGCTTGAGAATCGCTTCATTGTGATCCTTCATGGCCTTTGAAGGTTGTGGGAGGTGATAGTTGGCTGCATGGAAAGCTTGAATGAGAATTTCAAGCTCGAAATGAAAAAAATCAAAGAGAACTATGACAAGATACTAACAAATTTGTTGGAACGAATAGAATCGGGAAGGAGCAAGACCGCCTGTCCAAAAAAGATAGTTTTGAAGTTGGGAGGATGGTTAGGAATGTCCTCGAACAACCTTCTCTCCTTTGGATAGCTCGAAAGGTAATAGAAGCCATCCCCACCACTAGCTCGAGAAGGATTACTCTTGAGGCATAATAGATATAGAATCTCATGTGCCTAGGGTCCCTCCCACTTCATTTCGTGGTATAACGACCTCAGAGCGGGCAAGACTCTGTACGAATTGGACTGAAGCTTGGAAGGGGCGATACCAATGTAGTCAGTAAAGCTCCAAAAAAATTCCTTCAAGGGCAGTAATGCCCCAAGTCGCATATGTTCGTGACTCAAATCCGGGAACTTGACTTTCCTCTCATGATCATCTTCACATAGAGCAAAGCAACTCCTCTTGTTGGAGCTAGCGGGCTGACACACCAGTTTGCCTGATAACTTTAAACCATGGTAGGACAGCAGTTCTGAAATTTGCTCGGTGGAAGTGATGAAACTTTAATAATTCTCAGCCTCGAAGAAAGAGCTCCCCAAGACTGGAATGGAAAAAGCTTTAGAGGAAGTGTGTGTGGTTGGCTGGTTTGATGTACTCTCCATGAATCCAAAAGAGAGTTTGCCTGGGGAAAAGGCTATTGTGACCCTACACTTGGGGTCTAGCGAAACTGGCCGTATTTCGGGGTTTGGGCTAGGATACACGATGAATCGCAACCTCCTTCTTTTTCCCTCTTCGACCTCATCAATTTGGCGTCAGACGTGGGCCCAACTGTTTTCCTGCTCTAGCGCTCTTTGTGCTCCCTGATCAATCGTTGGTTACGGGAAAATGGTGACTCAGGATGAGGAGATGGTGGATGGTAGGGGATCGCAAGCTTGGGCCCCCACCAATTCTCTGAAGACAGCGACATCTAACAAGAAAGAAAAAGGCAAGGGCCCATTATTTAGAAAGAATGGGAAGACTTTTTTTTTGATAACTCGAGTTTGCAAGCTTAAGATAACGAGATCACATTAATCGAGCTTGAAGGCTCGAAGTAGCGAGTTTGATTCAAATGCCACTACTGAGTTTTTAAAGGTTGTGGTATCGAGAGTGGACCCATGCGAGAGTGGGGTAGTTACTGTCAGTTTTGGGTATCCCAAATTTTTAGGATAAAGTGGGCAGTTTCCCAAAAAGGAGATATTATTGGGATACGTTCGTTAAAACCTTAATCCAAAACCCTATTTCTTACTCTACACGAAACCTATATCTGATTACCCTATTATCAGAAAAGCCATTTTTACCAGTGTTTCGTCATACAAAAGTTTCTACCCATTAAAAATTATACACCCTACGAATAAGAAAACTCCTACGTATGGTAAAGATCACATAAATATAGCAAGGACCAAATTTTCTTTCATGCATGAAGATAAAAAAAATCGTACAAAAAAGAAGTGATAAAGTCTAGTGAACTTACACATGGTTGATGCGGGGAATGAGGAAATGCTGGATCGAAGGGTCAAAAGTAGGAATGATGCAACAGAACCAAATGAACCGATGTTGATTTTCTTCTTGGGTTTGGAAAACATAAGAGTCATGTGTTGTTTTTTTTTTTCTGGTTTTTATTTCTGAAAGGTTGAAACGTAAACGTGAAGGGGAAAAAGGTGAAGAAGGGGTTTAAATATACAAAAATGTGATATTGAAAGGGAAATCTGAGCCCTTGATTTGGGTTAAAACGTGATCCGATGGACTGCGTATAATTTTTAGAATTGTCGGCAAAATAGGAATAGGAAAGAACGTGCACAGATAAAAGAGTACTCGAGTACTCTCGGTATACAATCCCCTAGGGACACTTTTGAGGATCTGAAAATGAAGTTCAAAAGTTTCCTTCTCAGAGGATTTGAACCAACACTTTTGAGGGGGAAAAATATTACACCCAAATTTTAAGATTAAATAAATAGCCTCGAAATGTAGGCTCGTAAAGAGTATGCTCGGTAATAACAAGTGTTAGCACTACACTTGGACAAATTGACAAATGGTTCCAGATTTCCTATCAGCATTCGAGCATGAGTTGCAGGCTCGAACGTACGAACCTTCTCTGAGGGATGAGTTTGATTGACTCGGCGAGAGAGAAGGAGGCAACAAATGGAATGGTGAGCTCGAAGTTTAGTTGGTCTTGAAAGCACTTTAAAGCACTGTTCGAGCTCGATGGCGCATTTGTCACACAGAAAAGCAATTAGGAAATCCATATTTCTTTGATATTGGTCAACACTGTGTAACGAATCCCTATTTTTATGGGTTCGTTATTTAATTAATGCATTTGATTTGTATTATTAATTGAATTATTTATTTGAATTTAAACATTTGATTGTTACTTCCCTGAACTGGGGGGAAGATATTCCTACAACGAGGTCTATAAATAGCCTGGACTAGGTCATTTGTATTCATGCAAAAACTTGTAATGAGAAGGTTCTCTGCCAAATTTCTTTCATCCAAAGCTTTGAGAGAGTGTTCATAATAACACTGACTCGGAGATGTAGGCAGATTTTAACTGCGAACCACGTTAAAAACCTCTGATTTGTTCTATTTTTCTAAATCATTATATATTGCTTTACATAATTAAGTTGACGAAAAATGACGTCAACAAGTAACTTCTTAAAGATTTTTAATTTATTTTGGACATATTTAATACTTTGAGTGATTAAAATAGTGTAATATATATTAATTTTATGTAAGCTAACTTGTTTATTTTATTTTTAAATAAATGGGTACCTGCACCCCCGCCCCACCCTCGACGGGGAATATGCGGGGATGGGGGCAGGGGGAGCACCCCTCACATATTACCCGCCCCGTTTTCATCCCTAATCAAGAAGCTTAATGTCCTCATTTTAAAAATTGTAGATAAATGACTCTTTTACATTGTTCATTACCTAAATTGTCCTTGTCATATAAGCATCTCATTAAAGTAATACCCATAACAAATGATCTCTTTTTTAAGATGAAAATTAATAAATGTCCCTTATTTTTAAGTTAGAAAAAAATAACATTTTTAATTTTTTTTAATTTGATTGTATTTTTGTTTTTCCAATTTACTCTTTTCTGTCATTGTTTATTAATAACATGATATATCTATTTGTTGTAGTGAAATATATCAAATTAATATACAAATTGATATATTATAGCATAAACAATGCATATATTGTGTTTACAATAATTAAAAAAAAATGTAATTTATATAATATTAAACACACAATTTTGATATATCATCCCACAATAAACATATACACTAATTGGAAAATGATATACAAACAACCCATAAAAAAAAAAAAAATCAACATAACTGTAAAATAAAAACTAACTAAACAAAACTAATATACATATACCATAATATTAAAAAATTTAGAATGGAATAGCATCAATGTAATTTGCTAAATGACATATTTGGTAATATGTCATATTAAGAAGGTGGTTGGGCTAATTTCCAATAAAAATTGAAAACATTGACATTTACTTACTTACATATACCATTAACGACAATTTTACACCAAGCCCCTAACATTATTAATTAGGAAAATTTGTAGCAAAAATCAGTAAGTAGTCTAAAAAGTTGCACAAAAATTACCAAATAGTTTTTTTTGCATCTAAAATAAAAAATACTCTAAAATGTTGCACTTAAGTCACTAAATAGTTTTTTTTACAACAAAAGTCAAAAAGTAGTCTGAAATATTGCACTCAAGACACTAAGTAGTTTTTTTTTGTTGTAAAATTCATATTTTATGCCAATTTTCTCTTAATTTTAATTAATGAATAGAAATCTAAATATATATATATTCCTAACTTTGAAAAATTATTTGGAATCTATTTTAAAAATAAAAATAATTTAAAAATTATAACATTTAAAATTTATTCAATTTTACTTAAATTAAGTTTCAGAAAATTATACAACTTAAATTGAATTACACCTTAGTTTAATAATAATTTAATATTTTTTTCATAAAACTTTTAAAAAATTTCAAAATTTTTTTAATATTAAAAATATATACCTTTAGATTTTTATAATTAATTAAAATTAAGACAAAATTGGTGTAAAATGTGATTTTGCAATGAAAATACTACTTAGTGATTTAAGTGCAACATATTAGACTACTTAATGATTTTTACAGCAAAAAAAAAAACTACTTAGTGGCTTAGGTGTGGCCTTTCAGACTATTTACTAATTTTCGCCGCAAATTTCCATATTAATTATTATATTAATATTGGTTAAAATGTATATGAATAAATGTCATTGAAATTAAACTACATAATTTACATTCAATATAATTCATCATTGTCCTGTGGGAACGTTAACAAGTCTTTGGCCCAATTTTTTCGAAACTTGTCAATTTTCTTCAATGGTATATGGGTCGATTGATATGAACCTAAAAGAAAAGATATTAAAATTACAATTATATTATAAAATAATATAATATAGAGAAAGAAATAGGAGAATAAATGAGACAGAGTGAATAAGAAAATTTTCTGAGTACTTTATTTCAATGGGGTGATCCCTTATTTATACAAATATGTGAGCCATAGATTAGGAAACTAAAGAAAATGAATAGTAATTATAATTAATTGAAAATATTTGGACATCCACATATATATATCTATTATTTATAACACTCCCTCTTGGATGTCCATAATAATTGCCTCATTAAAAACCTTTCTGAAAAAAAACCCAATGGGACAAAAACTCGGTTAAGGGAAAAAGAGTGCAGTATCAAATCACTCCCCCTCATTTTGGCGTTCTTAGAGATCTTTTAATCAACGCATTCTGATCTTGTGAACCATCTCCTCGAATGTTGATGTTGGTAATGATTTTGTGAATAAATCTGAAAGATTGTCACTTGATCAAATTTGTTGAACAATGATATCACCATTCTCTTGAAGATTGTGTGTAAAGAAGAATTTTGGTGAAATGTGTTTAGTTCTATCTCCTTTAATGTACCCTCCTTTCAGTTGAGCGATGCAAGCAGCATTATCTTCATAGAGAACTGTCGGCACTTCTTTATTGGTTGTTAATCCACATGTTCCCCGAATATGTTGTGTCATTGATCTTAACCATACACATTCTCCACTTGCCTCGTGAATTGCAAGTATCCCAACATGATTTGAGGAAGTAGCCACCAGAGTTTGCTTTGTTGACCGCCGAGGTATAGAAGTGTCACTGCATGTGAACAAATAGCCTGTTTGAGTTCTAGCCTTATGTGGATCAGATAAATACCCTGCATCTGTGTAGCCAATTAGTTGTGACCCACAATTATTAGAATAGAACAATCCTTTATCACTAGTACCCTGAAGATAGTGAAGTATGTGCTTAATCCTTTTCCAATGTTTATATGTTGGAGCAGAACTAAACTTTGCTAGTAAATTGACAAAAAATGCTATATCAAGTCTTGTATAGTTGGCAAGATACATTAATGCTCCTATTGCACTAAGATATGGTACTTCAGGACCAAGGAGCTCTTCATGTTCTTCTCTAGGTCGGAAAGGGTCCTTTTTCACATCAAGTGATCTAACTACCATTGGGCTACTCAATGGGTGTGATTTATCCATATCAAATCATTTTAAAATCTTTTTAACATAAGTTGATTGATGAATGAAAATCCCATTTTTTAAATGCTCAATTTGTAAACTAAGAAATTTTTTTGTTTTTCCTAGATCTTTCATCTCAAACTGTCTTTAAATATTCTATAGCTTCTGAAAGTTTTTCAAGAGTTCCAATAATATTCAAGTCATCAACATAAACAACAATGATAACAAGCTCAGAACTTGAACTTTTTATAAAAACACATGGGCAAATATGATCATTTGTATATCCTTCCTTTATTAAATATTCACTAAGCCGATTGTCCCACATGCATCCTGATTGTTTTAGTCCATATAATGATCTTTGTAATTTAATTGAGCACATTTCTCGATGTCTTGAATTATATGCATCAGGCATCTTGAATCCTTCAGGGATTTTCATGTAAATATCACTATCCAGTGATCCATACAAATAAGCCGTGACTACATCCATTAAACGCATATCAAGTTTTTCAATAACAGCCAGGCTAACAAAATATCTTAATGTTATTGCATCCACCACTGGAGAATATGTCTCTTCATAATCAATACCCGGTCTTTGAGAAAATCCTTGTGCTACAAATCTTGCTTTGTATCTTACAACTTCATTTTTCTCATTTCTTTTTTGTACAAATACCCATTTGTATCCAACAGGTTTCACACCTTCAGGTGTTTGGACTATAGGTCCATATACTTTGCGTTTAGCAAGTGAATTTAATTCTGCTTAAATTGCTTCTTTCAAATTTGGCCAATCTTTTCTATTTTGACATTCTTCGACAGATTTAGGTTCTAGATCCTCATTTTCGTTTACAATTTCTAGTGCTACACTATAAGCAAAAACATTATTGATAACTACTTCGAGTTGGTCCCATTCTTTCCTTGTGTTAACATAATTTATTGAGATCTCATTATTTCTAATATTTTAAGGGACCTGAATCTCTTCAAGAGATTTGTTTATGTCAACATCTTCCTCGAAATTAACAGCCTCTTCATTAGGACCATCTTTATTATTTGCTCCTTTTCTTTTTTGAGGATTTTTATCTTTGGAACCGACTGGTCTACCACGTTTCAAGCATGCTTTAGTCTCATTAGCAAATTGTCCTTCTGGGACTTCAATTCGAGCTGGAGCATTTTTAGTTGGAATATGTGATTTTGTAATTTTTTTTTGGGTTAGTGAATGCATCTTGTAATTGATTTGCAATATTTTGCAAATGAATTATTCTTTGAACTTCAAGTTCACATTGATTTGTATGAGGATCGAATTGAGATAATGATTGTGCATTTCATGTAATTTGTTTTTCCAGCTGTTTCTTTTCCTCTCCCCCTAAAGCTGGGAAATTTGTCTCATCAAAATGACAATTGGCAAAACGTGCCGTAAATATATCTCCAGTTGTGGGTTCAAGATATTTAATGAGAAATGGAGATTCATACCCAACATATATTCCAAGCCTCCTTTGAGGACCTATCTTTGTTCGTTGTGGTGGAGCAATCGAAACATACACTGTACTGCCAAAGATTCTTAGATGGGAAATATTTGGCTCTTGACCAAAAGCCAATTGTAATGGGGGAGAATTTGTGATATGATGTTGGCCTAATGCGTACAAGTGCTGTAGCATGTAATATAGCATGTCCCCAAGCTAAAATTGGGAGTTTTGCTCTCATAAGTAATGGTACTGCGATTAACTAGAGGCGTTTAATGAATGATTTGCTAGACCATTTTGTGTATGTACATGCGCAATAGGATGTTCTACTTTTATCCCTATTGACAGACAATAATCATTAAAAGCCTGTGTTGTAAATTCACCAGCATTATCAAGACAAACTGTCTTGATTGCATAGTCTGGAAATTGTGCTCGTAATCGAATTATTTGAGCAAGCAATCTTCCAAATGCTACATTACGAGTAGATAATAAACAAACATGTGACCATCTAGTTGATGCATCAAACAATACCATAAAATATCTAAATGGTCCACATGGTGGGCTAATAGGCCCACATATGTCACCCTGAATTCGTTTAAGAAATCCAGGGTATTCAATTCCAACTTTTACTGGTGATGGCTTAATGACTAACTTTCCTTGAGAACAAGCAACACATGAGAACTCATTGGATAGTAGAATCTTCTGGTTCTTTAATAAATGACCATGTGAGTTCTCTATAATTCCACGCATCATGATTGAACCGGGATGGCCTAATCGGTCATGCCAAACAATAAATGAATTTTTCAGGTTTGTGAACTTTTCGTTCACAATAACATGAGTTTCTATTGTACTTATACGTGTAACATACAAACCTGAAGACAAAGCAGATAATTTTTCTAATAAACACTTTTTTCTTGAAGCAATAGATGTAATGCAAAGATACTCAATATTATTTTCATCTATTGTCTCAATATGATATCTATTACGATGTATATCTTTAAAACTTATCAGATTCCTTTTTGATTTGGTGGATAATAGAGCTTCTTCTGTAATAATTTTTGTTCCTTCAGGCATCAATATAATGACTCTTCCGGAACCTTCAATTAAACTTGTAGTGCCTGATATTGTATTAACATTTGCCTCCATTCTTGTTAAATTTGAAAAATATTTATCGCTTCTTAGTATTGTATGAGTGGTTGCACTATCCACCAAACATATATCTTCATCATTATTTGTGGAATCATGTATAAGATGACAAATTTCCATTTCTTCATCAACCAACAAAAAAAAATGATAAGTTTAAAATATAAATACTTAAACAAAAAAATTTCATTACATAAACATCCCAAATAAAATAAAACACCTTAAAGTAAATAAATGAAAAGAACATGATGAAGAAAAATGACTCTAATTGTAGACATTCTCATCTCCATTATAGATATTCATGTTGCTATTAATGGGATCTTCATTAAAAAAATCTGCAACATCCAAGTGTGTAATATCCAAGGGCTCTTTGAAAAGATCATCATATTGATAGGAAAAGTTTGTTTCTATACTTCTCTCCTTCCTCTTCACAGATGCTTGATAAAGATCAACAAGGTGTTATGCCATACGATAGGTACGTGACCAGTGTCCTTTAATACCACATCTTAAACATAAGTTTTCATAATTTTTACGATTATTATTTTGAGGACCTTTTCCCTTGTTCTCAGTAGTTGTACTTTTCATTCGAGTATAAGAGTTGTTATTCTGACCATTACGATGCCAAACATTGTTTCAACTGCAACCGTGACTTTGATTATAGCCACGACAACGTGCCCGACTTTGATTATGGCCACGACCACGACCACGACTATTATTGTCAGATATTGTAGCATTTGCTTCAGGGAATGGGGTGGACCCATTTGGGCGAGATTCATGATTTTTCATCAAAAGTTCACTAATTTGTTTTGCTACTAGAAGACATGAAATCAATTATGAATATTTTTTAAAATTTTGTTCTCTATATTGCCGCTATAGGAGCACATTTGAGGCATGAAAAGTAGTATATGTTTTTTTCTTCTAACATTTCATAGTCAGTAACTTTTTCTCCACACAAAAGTAACTTAGAAATGATATTAAACATTGCATAGTTATAATCACTTACTGATTTGAAATCTTCCAACCTCATCTGCAACCATTCATTCTTTGCATTTGGCAGTATGACAGCTATCTGATGGTCATATCTTTCTTTCAAAATTTTCCAAAGAGTAAAAGATTCTTTTATCGTTAAATATTCATACTTTAACCCCTCATAGAGATGATGGCGGAGGAAAATCATAGCTTTGGCTTTATTTTGTTTTGTTTCAGTATTTTGATCTTTGATGGTGTCTCCAAGACCCATAGCATCTAAGTGGATTTCAGCATCAAGAATACACGATAAATAATTTCTTCAGAAAATATCAAGTGCCGCAAAGTCGAGTTTTGTAAGATTTTCCATGAAGAAAACTATATCAATGTAAAATTTAAAGTATTAGAAAAATAAGCATAAAATATATGTACTTAAAATATATGAATGAGATAAATAAAGAGAATAAAAACAAAATAAGGCACGTATAAATATATATATGTAAATATATAATTATGCAAGAAAGAAAAGATGGAGAGAAAAAAGAAAAAGAAAATAAGGCATTTATAAGAATCAATTTTATATATAGGTCTATACCTAATATATGCAAATACAAAATGTAACAATAAATAATTAACATAGAGGAATATGCTCATATATATGTAAAAGTCAAAAAATGAATTAAGTATACATTGATTAATAAACGTGCACATAATACAAAAGAAAACTCATAGAAATATATACTATAATATAGTACTCCTAACAGATGTATATCAATTATATATATATACATAGGGTATAATAATATATTAGATATGTCAAAAGATATA
Source organism: Humulus lupulus (assembly GCF_963169125.1). Taxonomy (NCBI): domain Eukaryota; kingdom Viridiplantae; phylum Streptophyta; class Magnoliopsida; order Rosales; family Cannabaceae; genus Humulus; species Humulus lupulus. The sequence continues at coordinate 75,565,971 of NC_084796.1, forward strand.
TATATCACGTATGAATTCACAAAATCAAACAAGACAATTTATATGACAAACAAAATAAAATAATATATGTATATAATAATAGATGCTTGAAATAGTTTCAATCACACACATATATATGTGCACATATATATTATCATAATAACATGACATTGAAATAACCGATTAAGAACTTCAACACACAATATACCTTGGTAAGAGATTCGTGCTGATAACGTATTATAAAATAATATAATCTAGAGAAAGAAATAGGAGAAGAGAAGAGATAGAGTAAATGAGAGAATTTTCTGAGTACTTTATTTCAATGGGGTGATCCCCTATTTATAATAATATGTGATCCATAGATTAGGAAACTAAAGAAAATGAATAGTAATTATAATTAATGGTAATTAATTGAAAAAATTTGGACATCCATATATATCTATTATTTATAACAAACTATTATTATTTATGAATTCAAAAGTACAATTTATTAAACTACAATCATCATCAAAACTTTAAAAACAATTTATAATATAAAAACTACTCCAAGTTCCATTATTAATCCACACATCTTCACCATCAAAATGCAAACAAACAACAACATCTTCATCATCATCATCGTCATCAATACAGTCATCAATATGGTGTGGTGTAGTGGATTTGGAAGCGGGTTGGTCAAGAAGTGGTATATCAAGCACATCACTCTTGTTGTCTCTCAAATCTGTTACTTGAGTAGTAAGCACAACTGACCATTGTTTGTCTGATGGATGATCAACACAAAAAAATTTGTTTGGTTTGTGTTGCCATTATTAAACAATCTTTTTTGTGCTCTATTTGATTTGGATAAGCTAATGTAAAATCTAAATCATCAACCTCTATCCCATTGTCACCTTTCACCCAATCACAGAAAAGGATTGACACTCGAGGAATTTTGATGTAATCTAATTCCCAAATCTCTGTGATTACTCCATAAAAAGTCATGTCACACATAATAGGGGTTTTATCTTTCAAACTAGCAATTTGTACAGTTTTTGCCACTATACAAACTCCACTATTTTGTGTGGTTATCACATTATCACACTCCTTTGTGTTGTATTGAGTGCCATAACGCCTCATTCCATTGTCTTTCCCCTGACTCTGATGATTATTTGTACCCTTCTTCTATTTTCCAATTGTATGTTTGATTCCTCCACTACAACAAATAACTCTTTCTACAACACAAGAATATAAATTTATTGAAAAAGTATTATAATAAGTAAAGTTAAAAACTTGAATGAAAAATAAAAGAGGGAAATGAAATAAAAAGGCGGCATCTTTTGAGAGAAAGCCCGCTCAAAGTAAAACACATTATGTTTTATCTAACTTTAGAATAGTTTCAGAGTCATTTTTCTTGTGACCTAGCCTTCCTCTTTTATTCTAAGAGTTTCCATTTTCTCTAGCCAGCATGCCTTCTCTCTTGGAATCACTTTATCCTTTTGGGTACGTAAATAATCTGTCTCATTGTTTTTTATTTGGGAAATGTATAGGTTTGTTTCTTTTCCTAAAACAACATTTCAGGAAGGCCATCTCCATTTTAACGTTAAAGATTTACTCCTACAATGTTTCTCCTACCGTCATCTCTACATCTCCAATCATCTTTAGCATCTCCATTCATCTATATATCATGGTAAGGCCTTCTCTCATGGTTTGGCTTGTTGTTTCTATTCTTAGTTTTTCTACTTTGCTTGCTTTTCTGCTGGTGCTTTGTTCTCTGTTCATGTATTGGCCACTTTACTTTGTCTTTATATTTGTCGATTCTCGTTGGTGCCCTCTGGTTTGAGTAAAATGGTGATTGTAAGAGTCAACTAGTGATTAAAAAAGGCTAAAACTTTTTATAATAAAGAAAACCTCTAGTGTTTAGGTGACTTTTCTGTAAAAGCCCGCAACAAAGTTGTAATTGATTTAAGTTTTGAAGTTTTTGAGGTAGGATAGTAGGGAGTCTTTTTTATTTTCTAAACAATATTTAATGTTTTTCAAAACTACTTGTAAATTCAGGTTAGATAAATTTGTTTTTTTTTTGAAGAAGGGTTTGTTTGCCTTGGAATAGTTGAAATAAGTATATATATGTTGATTAATTTATACTATTAGGGTTTTGGGATGTCTATCCATTTTGCCCATTGGACTTTTGAGGACCTATATTAGCGTTTCAGATAATATTGTGAGGCTCTGAGTTTTTGTTAGGAAACTAGCTACTACTATAATATTATTTATATTCTACTTCTTTAGTACTTGCTTATATTTTTGGGTCTATAACACTATGTGTCTTTGTACTCTTCAATTGTTATAATATGACTATGTAAAATTCTTCAACTGCTATTCACAGAGTCTGTAGTATTATTGCTACGATAACTATTGTTTTTTTAAAATCTGGAACCTTATTTTTTAATGCTTGTTTTGTTTGTCTTATTATTGGTTTGTATCACTTTTTTGGTGCTATGATACTAATAGTTCTACCACACCCTTGAATTCACTTATATTAATACAAAGTTATTTTGTTTAAAAAATAATCATAACATTTGAAAGTAAATAATATATGATTATGTCAATGTATATCACCCAGGACAATGTTTACTATTTCACATTATATGTGACACTCAAAATTCCGTGATCCGTAAGGGGAAAGACCGGGTAAGCTGTGCAATCCCACACCGCCTGGGGAAGGTCAAGTGTAATGATTCTAAGACTGTGTAGGTATGGGACTACACAGTTGAAGAGGGCTTAAATGGATTGATGGGTACTACCTATATCAGGAAGGTGCATCTTCTTTTCGGTAGCCCATCACTTGAGAACTCAATGGTTAAGCGTGCTTGGCCTGGAGTAATCTAGGGATGGGTGACCTCCTGGGAAGTTTTCCCAGAAAGTGTGCGAGTGAGGACAAAGCACGCTGGAAAGACTTGTCTTGGTTTGTAGGGCCAGTCGTCATTCCAGAAAGCAGCCATAGTGACGTGGGGCGTCACATAATGGTATCAGAGCCTTGACTCGCTACCCGAGTCCTTTGGTCAAAAACGTGCTCTAAGTGTAATCAACAGGTTAAGGTATAAAAACCAATAAAGAGGAAATGGGGATTTTCATTACAAACTGCTCTGCAGAGCTAATCAAAACATTTACAAGTAGTTCTCAGTACAAAAAGGTCACTACTGTTTTAAATTTACAATCTCGCCGACCTAAGCAGCAAAAATAGGGTAAACCCCCTAGTTCCTCTGAGAACTCCTTGGCCGTGGTGGTCAAGCGGCCGCATATGTACACATCACCACATCAGCTCTCCACTCAAGGCTAGGTGAGCTTTTCTTTCCCTTTACCTGCACCACATAGCACCCATGAGCCAAAGCCAAGCAAGAAAACATAATACTTTTCATAAAACATTATAAAATGATTATCATTATAATCACACTGAACATAAAGCTCTCCAACAAGCGAGTGAACATCACATGATACAAGAGGGAGAGTGGCTGCTAGGTAAGCCACTAGCCTCCAAGTGCGTATTTCATTCATCGACCCTTGGGGTCGGTCTGGCATTAATGCTCTTTGAGTCATTCAATGCTAATAGTCGATTAGATCTAATCTCTGTTGGCTTGCGTGATCCACGCTATGGCCGTTTTGACTAATAAATCAGCGCTATGTGACCAGTGTCCAGTATCACTGCCGAACTTGACTAGTAAGTCACAGCTTCACAGCTGATACTAACACCTTTGCCAATTTTGACTAACAAGTCAGTGCAATGTGACCAGTGCCAAGTACCACTGCCGAACCTGACTAATAAATCATGGCTTCACAGTTGATACTAGCACCTTTGCCAAACCTGACTAATAAGTCAGTACCATGCACAAGTGAGCAACATATGCCCAACATTCTATATTCAATCCATGTCCATATTACACAACCAACATGCCTCACGAGTATCCATGCATGTCACACTTGGGGTGCAGTTTTCTTACCTCTGGTTCGAGCAAGAACGAATACAAGAACAACCCTGAGAACGATCAACCTCTTGGTCCTTTAGCGGTTACCTGGTCATAACCAATTATGGGATTCCATCAATAAAATGAATAATAAAAGGTTCCCAAACCAAAACCTAACCTCCGGGACATCAAACACTACTCAACCGGGTAGTAGGTTCAACCCCGAGGCCTTAGGCTTGAATTCCCATGCTTAAAAACTCCATTTTGGCCAAAAATGCCTTAAGGGCCGTGACCCTCCTTGGCCATGCCGTGGCCCGCCCCTCAAACAGAGGCGCCCAAACTCAGCAGCCCCCAAGGGCCGCGACTCACCCTGGCCATGCCGCGGCGCAAGCTCCAGTTCAGCCAAAACCCCTGTTTTTCTTCCCCTACGATTTCTCTTGGAACCAATCCTTCAAACCCAGTTTAAACACCACCCAAACCTCTTTCAAACACCCATTTAAACCTCCAAACATCACCCATAACTCTCCCCCATCATAACCCAAGTAAAACACCACAAGAACTCCCCTTGATTCCAACTTTCCACACCAAAATCAAGAGCTGAAATCCTAAAACGAAAACAGAGCATACATGAAAACTAGTGGCTAAAAGCTTACCTCAAGTTCAGGTTATGGTGCTCTTCCACAGTGGAACACTCTACCAAAGTACCAAGGCCTAGCTCCCAAGCTCAAATCCTCAACAAGATCACAAAAACTCACAAGGAAAATGAAGGAAGGAGAAGGTACGGGAAGGAGAAGAAGAATTGTCTCTGTTTTTGGTTTTGTTTTTACAGCCATCTAAAACCATATATATCCAAATCCCAAATGACCAATATACCCCTAGGTCTATTAAAGATTCTAAAACCACTTCAAGGGTAATTTCAGCACTTTCCACCTACACCGTTAATGATAATTAACGCTTCCCAATTCCCGCTAATCTCAATATACTCAAACACCAATAATTCACATCCCGTTACCCTTTAATGCCCGGTAACACTCTAATCATTAAAGCACCCCGAGACTCACCCCGAGCCCCGAGCTTAAGCCTGTTATGACCAAACCGATAATTTACATTCCTTGATCGTCTCATGCCAAACGGCTCGAACAAACCCACATCATAATGTGGTCTCAAGATATATCACCAACATGTGTACAAATAATCAATTTACCCTCAATGGGCCAAATTACCATCACACCCCTGTAATTAGAAATATGGACTCACATGCACGCATTTCGCATCATATCATAATATAATCAACACATACATGCGTTTTATCAATTAATAACACAATTAAGAAAGTATGGCCCTCCCAGCCTACTGTTCACGCCGTTAAACACATCGAAGAATTCGGGGCATTACAACTTAAATGGATTGATGGGTACTACCTATATCAGGAAGGTGCATCTTCTTTTCGGTAGCCCATCACTTGAGAACTCCATGGTTAAGCGTGCTTGGCTTGGAGTAATCTAGGGATGGGTGACCTCCTGGGAAGTTTTCCCAGGAAGTGTGCGAGTGAGGACAAAGCACGCTGGAAAGACTTGTCTTGGTTTGTAGGGCCAGTCGTCATTCCAGAAAGCAGCCATAGTGATGTGGGGCGTCACATTATAAGTTGAATAGATCGATGCAGCATGTTGTATTTTAACAAAAAATCACTTAGGATGGTTGAAAATGATATTTCAACTACTTCCACTAGGGTGAGTAATTAACACTCTCATAATGTTGCAAAATGGTCTCTGATTCATAATCAAATGGGATCCTTCTCCAGTAATGATTTTTCTCAGGGTTGGGTAATCAAACTCCCTTGCAAGATGTGTTTAGTCTATTGTTTTGTTATTTATTTTTTTGGTGGTGGCTACAGACACGAATCACACCATTAGGCTTTGCATGCTATTGGTTTTAGTAGCTGTGTTATGTTTTTGTTGCTATTTTTCTTAGTTTCTTATGGAGTTATGCTTAAAATTGAAGTCTTGTGTTTACAAAAAAACGGTTAATTATGACGTGGCAGGTATTTTTCACACGTGGATGACACGTGGCGGAATTGAGATGAGGCGGTACTGTTCGGTTATTGACCAGCTACAGATTGCTTCATCAAAGCTGACTTTTAGGTACGACCAGGCTGGTCGTATAATTTGGTTTATTTCCTTATAAGATTGTAATCCTATAATAATTACACTGAATATTTCCTCTTTATTACCTTGATACGCGGTTATTAAGGAAAGTTAAGGCCCATTGGCCCTTGTAACCCCCTTTGAGCCTATAAATGTGCATGAAATAGCTCAAGGAAGGGACTTTTGGACTTTTGGATCTTTGAATCTTTTTCCTGAATATTGAGAGAAAAAGCTATAGTGTGATTATCCATCATTTTATTGTAATTCTCCCATGGTTTGTGAAACTCAAGAACCCTAGTTCTTTGATCATGGCTTTGAGATTCAATATTAATAATAACACTAAGTGGACATAGGTCATTACCATTCTTTGGGGCCGAACCACTATAAATAATTGGTGTTTTCTTCTTTTCAATTAGATTAAACTCTTAATTGTCGTCTAATTTTCTGTCGTATATTTGACTCCGCGTCGTTGAACAAATCGAGGGTCAACATTCTGGTGCTTTCATTGAGACATTGATAAAAAAACTATAAGAAAATCTAATGGCGAAGACATCCAAGAAGACTGGACAGACCGAGGCGCTGCACCATCCCAACCTCCTCCCCCAAATGTGGCTGAGAATGAACTACATTTGGAGTTTGAAGAGGAGGAGTTAGATTCCGAAACGATGAGGGCAACACTAGGAGTGTTGCAGGACGAGTTGGCTAATCTGAGGGCCAATAAGGAGAATGTTGCGGAGACAATGGCGCTGCAACAAAGAGAAATAGAATGCCAGCGCCAGAAGCTGAGTGAGCGACAGGCGGACATGGACCATCGGCAGAGGGATGCCATGGCCGCTCTTGAAGCACCCATCCAATTGGCTCGGAGCCAGGCTGTGCCAGCCTCTCAGCCAGATCAGTCGCCGAGTGTGGCGCCTCAGAGGGCTCCCAATCCTAGTCCTCCCCTCCAGCCAGCAAGCCCTCAAAGGCCGGAGCAGCCCCCTATGGCTCAGGATGATGTCCTAGCTAGGGATCCTGAGCAGCAACCTCCCTCTCAGGCTGGTCGAGGCAACTGCCCCACAACCCTAGACGCCCAGGGGATGAAGAGTTGAATCTACCGAGCAGAGGACAGCGTCCTTCTGCCAACAAAAGGAACATCGAGTCAGGCTCTGCGGTCAGGGGTCCCCCACGGCATAACAATGCACGGGGACCCAACGACCAGCGCATGCCTCCCCCTGACGCTTGGGAGATGCTAGCCCGAGGAGGAAATAGCGTGAACAGCCGGTCATGCCGTAGTCAGCCACATTTTAGAGATGATCATGACTATAATGAAGCCAATTCCGGCAGAGGAAGCGCTGGTCGGAGGAATGAGGAAAGATGTGGAGGCAGAAGCCCCCACCCAAGAGAAACAGGCCAGCTAGCCATAATGGTGGGAGGAAACCCAGGCAACAGAACGTCTTTGATCGGCTAGGAGTTAGCAAGCAGAGACGTAGGGATGACGATTTAAGGGACATGCTCAACGACTGACGTGAAAGACATGATGAGTACGCTCCCCCGGCACAGGTCGCCCCTGCAGTCCCAGAATTGGTTCAGGCTCAGATTGATGCTCTGAACCAGGCAGTATAGCAGCTGGTCGGGGGACGGACGTCCCATATAGAGTACGATAGGAGGAGGGGCACTCCCTTTGTACAAAGGATTGATGCGGCTGAAACCCCCAGTAAGTTCAAGATGCCAACACTACCAAATTTTGATGGGTACGAAGACCCAATATCTCACGTTAACAAGTTTGAGATACAAATGGGTATACAGAAAGTGTCGGAAGATGCCCGCTGCAGGATCTTCCCTGCGACACTATCTGACACTGCCCAGGAGTGGTTCTTTAAGTTCCCTCCTGCCAGTATAGTATCTTGGGAGATGTTCGTAAAATAATTTTACGGGCAATTCTACGCGGGTCGCGTACACCCCACAGAGGCCAACCAGCTAGTCGAGATACGCCAGAAGGAGGGAGAGCCCTTAAAAGAATATGTCCAATGCTTCATGCGAGCAGCAACTGGAACCAAGGCAGTGGGTGATGAAGGCAAGATGATGGCCCTAACTGCTGGGGTTAGGCGCCATTCACCCCTCTGGAGTAGCCTAAAAAAGAATATGGTAAGAAGTACCCAAGAGTTTTTGGATCGGACTGATCGATATATCAAGCTCGAAGACGCGATTGTCAATGAAGGAAAATTGCCAACAAAAGACAAGGGGCCGAAGGAAGAACTCGCCAAAGCCGCCAACGGGTCGGAAAAACCCAATGGAAATGGCAGGGGCAACAGGAATGGCAATGGTAGGAATGGTGGGAAGCGGGCGAACAATGAACCCTCAGCTTCTTAAAATAAACGCCCCAAAGGCAGTCGATACGAGCCGAGATTCACCAACTACACGACCCTTGTCGATAGCCGAGCGGAAGTCTACCAGGCGACCAGCTCAAGCGTGCCTTACAAATAACCCGCACCTATAAGGAAAGATATCTCCAAGAGAGATACGACAAAGTTCTGTCATTTTCACAACGACTACGGGCATGACACCAATGAATTTAACCAGTTGAAAGACGAGATTGAGTTCCTGATTAGGCAGGGACATCTAAGGAGATATGTGCGAGACAAAATAGGGTCTCAGTGAGAGGCTCAGGGTGGCAACGAGCAGGCGCCTGCACGCCAATGCTCGCCACCCCTACAGCCAGCTCCTATGGCAGGCACTTTACTCACCATCTGTGGAGGCCCACATCTTGCAGGGGATAGTGGGAAGGCAAGGGAACGATACGCTCAAACCCTACGCCACGACCAGGACATCGAGATGATGAGTGTGGAGGATCGAGCACCAAAAAAGGCTCGAACAAAGGAGGAGTTGATAACCATCTCTGAAGACGATGCCCAGCACGTACGATTCCCACACTCGGATCCGCTGTTCGTAGATGTACAAATTGCCAACATGATGGTGAAGAGGGTGTTGGTCGACACAGGAAGTTCGGTCAACATTCTATACAAGTCTTCGCTGGAGAGAATGAAGCTGTCCGTCAAGGACCTGGAGCCATGCAACCAAACCATCTATGGTTTTTCTGGTGTAGGGCTCGCCCCAACGGGGTCGATTAGGCTTCCAGTTACAGCAGGTACTGCACCTGCTAACAGGACATTACTCGCTACTTTCATAGTAGTTGATTGTCCTTCGGCATACAATGCCGTAATTGGGAGACCAATTCTGGTCGACCTACGGGCCGTCACTTCAATATGGCACCTTGCCATGAAATTCCCAATAGATGCAGGTGTAGGATGCGTATTGGGAAATCAGCGGGAAGCAAGGGAGTGCTACAATGCCTCGATAACAAAGGCAAAGAAAGGTGTGTCGAGAGATGTTCCCAGAAAAGAGTTGCAAATGGAAATTGATGCTCAGGCCCAGTCAGGTGATAATGTCACCTAATAGGGCATTGCCCAAAGTGAGGATAGAGACTTGGATCCTCGATTTGGAGATTTTGAGGAAGAAATAGGACCTATCGAGGACCTTGAATAGACCCTGCAGTCATTAGCCATGTCCTGAACATCGACAAGAGTTTTTCACCGGTGCAACCGAAAAGAAGGCTGCTCGACAAAGATAGATCAAAGGCCTTAAAAGAAGAAGTCGAGAAGTTAAAGGAGAATGGGTTCATCAGGGTGGCATTTTATCCATCATGGGTCTCTAATCCCGTGCTAGTTCCCAAGCCGAATGGCAAATGGCGAACATGCGTGGATTTCACAGACCTCAATAAAGCCTGCCCCAAGGATTGTTTCCCACACCCTAGGATCGACCAACTGGTCGATGCCACTACAGGGCATGAGAATCTCTCTTTTATGGATGCATACTGCAGATATAATCAGATTAGTATGCATCCCCCTGATGAGGATCACACTAGCTTTCAGACTGATACAGGGCGTTACTGTTACAAAGTAATGCTCTTCGTTTTGAAAAATGCTGGTGCGACTTACCATCGACTAGTCAACCACATGTTTAAGGAGCTGATCGGCACCAACATGGAGGTCTATGTCGATGACATGGTGGTAAAGTCAAAGAAGGCAGAAGGGCATATAGAGGATTTGCAGGAATGCTTCAATGTATTGAACAAATATCAGATGAAGCTGAATCCCCTCAAATGCTCCTTCAGAGTAGGATCAGGGAGGTTCTTGGGATTTATAGTTAACTCGAGTGGAATTGAAGCCAATCTCGAGAAAATCAAAGCCCTGATCGATATGAAATCGCCAGCAAAGATTAAGGATGTTCAAAGTTTGACTGGAAGGATTGCCGCTCTCAGTAGATTTATTTCAAAATCAACAGACAAGTGCGTTCCATTTTTTAATCTACTTAGAGGTACCAAAAAATTTGAGTGGACTGAGGAGTGCGAGCAGGCTTTATTTGTCTACTTGGTGATTACGGAATATGCTCCTAGTCTGTCTTAGTAAGGGAAGAAGAAGGTGTGCAAAAGGCTGTTTATTATGTAAGCAAGAGGCTAATTGGAGCGGAGTTGCGATATCCACCAATTGAAAAGTTAGCCTATTGCTTCATTTTGGCCTCAAGGAAGCTGAGACCTTACTTTCAAGCTCACCCAATCACAGTTTTGATCGACCAGCCTCTATAACAAGTGCTGTAAAAGCCAGAGCCTGCAGGAAGATTGTTGAAATGGGCAGTCGAACTTGGGCAGTTCGATATCTCTTACTTGCCGCGAGCAGCGATAAAAGGACAAGCCCTGGCTGACTTTGTTGCAGAGTTCACTGAACTTACAGATAGCGAGCAGATCGAAGAGCCTGAGTCTCAAAACCAACCTCCCTCATGGAAGTCATTTATAGACAACTCTTCCAATGAGAATCACACAGGGGCAAGGGTGATCCTGATTACGCTTGAAGGGCATCGATTTCACTGTGCAATCAGGTTTGATTTCACTGCTTCCAACAACGAGACTGAGTATGAAGCATTGCTCGCTGGGTTACGATTAGCCAAGGACATGAATATAAAGATACTTGACATCTATAGTGACTCTCAGCTGGTGGTAAATCAAATCATGGGAGAGTACCAAGCCCGAGGTTTAAAGATGGTTGCCTATTTAAACAAAACATAGGATCTATTAGCACAGTTTGACAAGTACACCCTTCAGCAGGTACCTCGCGACCAGAATTCAAACGCAGATGCTTTGGCCAAGCTAGCAAGTGCGAAAGATGCTGATACTCTGAACATAGTGCCAGTTGAACGACTATCTGTGCCTAGCATCCAAGCAGACGAGAACACTCTGGTGATCCAAGTGGCAGATACATGGATGGCACCATACGTAGAGTATTTGATGCAAGGTGTGTTACCAACGGACAGAAACAAAGCTAGGACCCTTCAGCGACAGGCTGCTAGGTATATCCTAGTTGATGGAATCTTGTACCGAAGGGGATACTCAATGCCACTCCTCATATGTGTTTTGAAAGAGAAGGCCAAATAATTGATGAAAGAGGTACACGAAGACTTTTGCGGGGACCACGCTGGGGTGCAAAGCTTGTCAAAAAAGATCCTGAGGCAATGGTATTTCTTGCCAACAATGAATGAAGACTCCATGGAATTTGTACGGAGGTATGACAAGTGCCAGAGATTCTCAAAAATCCCGTGAGCAGCCCCTAATGAACTGAAACAGATGCAAAGTCCGTGGCCATTTGCAGTGTGGGGTATAGACTTAATCAGATCTTTACCCACAGGAAAGGGCGGTGTCAAGTATGCTGTGGTTGTCATCGATTATTTCACTAAATGGGCCGAACCCGAGCCACTCGCAACCATAACGACCAAGAAAGTGCTGGATTTTGTGGTCAAAAAATCATTTGTCGCTATGGCTTGCCAAGGAAAATCGTCTCAGATAACGACACACAGTTTGATAGTGATTTATTCACCAACTTTTGCGAACAACATGGGATTATCAAGAGCTTTTCTTCAGGCACTCATCCCCAAGAAAATGGACAAGTCAAAGCAGTCAATAAAACGCTAAAGGATACCCTAAAGAAAAGACTGGAATAAGCTAAGGGTACATGGCCAGAGCAATTGCCTGAAGTCCTTTGGTTGTACAGAACTTCTCATCGAATAGCAACAGGCCATACTCCATTCTATTTGTCTTATGGGTATGAGGCTATGTTGCCTGTTGAGTTAGATCCACCCTCACATCGCTGAATAATGTACGATCAAGGCTCTAACAGCCAACTATTGATGGAATTCCTGGACTTGATCGATGAGAAACGTGAACAAGCCCAACTCCGAGTAGCTGCATACCAGCAAATAGTCGCCCGTTATTTCAACTCTAAAGTACGTGAAAGAAAATTCAATGTCGGAGATTTAGTACTCGAAGGGTTTTCCTAAATACCCGCGACCAGGCTGCTGGAGTACTCAGACCTAATTGGGAAAGACCATACCAGATTGAAGAAGTCCTCCATCCAGGCACCTACAAACTTGCTCGCTTAAATGGAGATCTCATTCCTCGCTATTGGAATGGAGAACACATGCGCAAGTACTATCAATAAACAATTCTTCTTAAAGAATTGGCTTGTATTAATTTTACTTTTTACAAGTTATGAAAAAGGGTTGGTCAGTTTATGTGACTAATAGCTTATAAATGTAAGATCTTATTGATCACTCGTACAGACACGTTTTGTCCATTTAATACGAGAAATATAAGGGACTGTGCGCAACCAGTCATTCTTGCCAATTATTGTATTTATTACAAGTATTTGCTCATTATGTGTGTTGTTTTGCTATATTATCATTTTAATTATTTTGCTCCGAGCAGTAATGTTTGAACAGGTTCTGGTCAAGGCAAGTGACTAAGGACCTAATGTTAGGAGTGTGTCCTAAAAGCATGAAAAGACATTTTTTTTCTTTTGTGAATAAATAAATACAATGGTTTATTATTATTGTCATATTTAGATTGTTAAATTATTGTTTGAATAATTTTGTAAATATCAAAAAAATTCCATATTCATTATTGAGGATGTGATCTTGTATTAGTACGAGAGAATTAAGGTCACATGAATGAATAAAAATAGTCAACAACAACAAATTAAAGTTATGGAATTCTTTAATTGGAGTTGTAAGTACGGTTTACTGAGTATCATAATGATACAAATAATCTAGATTCAGATTATTGATGTGGTAAGACATCTCGGTAAAGGTGCTTTATATAATATGATTATATATGACATGGACCGATATGAATTAGAGTCTTTATCCAAAAACCATTTAATAATAAAGACTTGTAATTCATATCATAACAGATGATCATTTATAGATCAACCTAAATCCTAAGTGTTCATGAACTCCTATTCATGTTTATTAAATCTTTTGATTCATTCGTTAAGGTCTCTTCAAAGAATGAGGCTAATGACTTTTGTTTTGGAGATTTAATATCATGGATGGCTGGGAACATGTATCAAAAATACGGAATCTAATATTTCCTAACAGATTGTATATTAGTTCCCTTAAGGGTTAATTCTGGAACTGAATAATTTTGAGCTCAAATCTATAATTAGATTATAGATTAATTATTCACTAGTGAATTAATGGTACTTAAGGAATAAGACGTAAATTAGAAAGGTTAAATGGTAATTCTCCCATTCTAATTTATGAACTAATTAATTAGAGGGTTGAACTATTGTAAGATGGTTATATCAATGGACGACTTAAGAAAAAGATTTATGTAAAAGTATATCTATAACATAAAAAGTGCAATTATGAATTTATAGTGGAGTAATATCAGAATTAATAAATTAACTATTATAATTAAAGAGTTTAATTATTTAGTTTCAATTTATTGGAGCTTAATGTTATAGGTCCATGGTCCCCGAAATGGCTCAAACAATCACTGTCAAAGGAAAATACAAAAAATGGGCAAAAAGGACTTATGTGATAAGTAAAAATATTTTTCTATGTATCAAACATAATTATTTTTTAATTATGTGTAATTAATTAATTAAGAATTAATTGATTATTTGATTTAACAAAAATATAATTAATTTTGAATTAATTTATTTTTGGGATTTTTGGTATTTAAATAATAATAAAAATTGAGAAAAATCACATGCCTGCACAGACATGTGGTTCACGTGTGGCACAGTGCATAGGCACTATGCTACACTCATAAGAGATGGACTTAGTCTCTTGATTCCACAATTTTAGTTATTTAAATATTAAATAAATAATGAGATATTTTAATATGATTAAAATATTATTATTTAAACAAAAATCTGATAACTGATCAGTTATTTTGAATTTGTTTAAAATAACAAATATTTTAATATATTGGATATTATTAAATATCGGATATCAGTTTTCACAGAACGTAATTTTTCAGGGATAGAAAAATATCTAGAATTCTACCAGAGAAAAGAGAACAGTGACAAAAACAAAGGTCATTGTTCTTCACAAAACATAGGTCCAAACTTTATCAGATCTCATGTGTTGAGAACATCTGATAAATATTTCTTGCCTATTATTTGTATAGCGAGCCCACACTCGTTCTTTGTGTGCCTGAGAACATTTTGGAAGATCTTGGTGTGAGATCTCAAGGATTCAGCCATACGAAAAGATAGCAGCAAGGAAGGACCTGAGGTAATTTTTCTATTCTTGTCCTTGATTCAATATATATATGAGTGTGAAGAAGTAGATCTAGAAATCTTATGGGATTAATCTGACAATTTGATTGTTGTTCCGCTGCGCAGAATCTCTAATTTGATCAATAAAAACCAACACCTAAAGCTCCTCAATCACTTAGGGGGCATATAAGGCATCTAGTAAGCAAAGCATATCGAAAGATATGTAAACACATGAGAAAAATAAGTGAAAGCATGCTAAGGTACTTAGAGTATTTTTCAAAATTTTGTATTTTGTTAGATCAATCAAAAGTACTATGCTAAGTTCGGTCATGCGAACAGATGTTATAATAAAATGCAAGTATTATAATATCTTAAGGAAACCTTTTACACCGCGAGCAGTTACTGCTCAGATGTGATTGTTCAATTAAAAGTAAAAGTTGCCCATGCAGCAATAAAATTTTAACTAGAAAATTAAAGTGTCTTTACATCACGACCCTTAGGTCGTGTATTTAAAAGGATTAAAAGATAGAAAGGGAAAAGACTAAGAGGCTGGAGGGTCTTGAGGAGCGTCCTGGTCGACAGCTGCGCTAGTTTCATTATCTGCACCATCTATCCCTGTTGCCAGGGAGATCTCTGGGGAAGCAGGAACTTTAGCCCTCTCTTCTTCCTCCAGGCAAATGGCACACTGAGACATTAGAGTCTGCCTCAGGCGATCTGACAGGTAGCTAAAGTTAGCCATCCGGTTGTGCTTCCAAAACTCGTAGAATCAAAGATGGGTGGCTTCCTTGTACTTCTCAAAGCTCTTGGCTTCAACTTCCTCAAGCTCCTTCACGCGCTTTTCCAGCTTCTCCGTCTCCTGCCTGATCGCAATCAAATCAAGCTCGAACTTTTTGGATTATTGGTAATTGAGTTTGGCGCTTTCCCTGAATTTTTCTTTGTCTTCATTGGATTTCTTCAGGGCGTCCCGACTCTCTAGCAGCTCCTCGGTCAAAGTGGCTTTTTGCTCGAGCAGTTCCTCGTTCTGCTTAGACAGCTCCGCACTTTTCTCAAGCAATTCACCGTTCTGCTTGGTTACCTCATTGTTCTTCTCATGCAGATCAACATTTTTTCCTTCAAGCGCTTTCTTAGCCTCAGCAAGCCTGGTGTCAAAATTTTTGGTCTTCGACACCATTGCATCCGCACGGCGCCAGCCAGCAGTCATGGTCAGCAATCCCTGCAATCAGAAGAAAAAAGTAAGGCAATGGCAGAAAAATCAAAAGCGAATTATTCAGCATCAGGAGGTAACTTACACTAACTATCTCGTTCAGCTCCCGGTTGAGTATTTGGTCGGTCTCCATGGAAATGGTGTCGTCAATGGCCTCTTAACTGCGTTTGTGTTTGGAGAGCTTGTATATCCTCTCCCTAGCTGAGCTGACCACGGAGTTGGACAGGGAGCCTTCGGGCTGAGAGGGCTGAGTACGGTGTGTTCGGCTGGTAGGGTCGTGAGGTCTGGGGTGCTGGTCGACAGGTGTTGGAGGAGTGGAATGCTGGTTGGCCGGAGGCGTTGAGGTCGGCTGCTCGAGTGGCGATGGAGGTGGCGTGTTCTCCTTCAAAGGAACAATGGTTGAAGGGTCCTCAGTTCGGGCCTTCTTTGAGGCAGTTTTACTGCTCTCCCCCCGAGTCCTCTTGATGTCCTTCTTCCTGCCTGAAGAAGCAGCAACAGCCTTGTAATGCTCGAACACGTCTTAAGATGACATATCTACATAAAAAGAAACAACACAAGTAGTGAGACAAGATATATAGATGGAACTAAAAATGAAAGTAAAGAGATTATAAGTAAAGTACCCGTGCTACAACTACTGGTCGTTACATTACTTACTGAACTACTTACTGTCTGGAAGAAATCTGAACTTAAGTTTGGAGTATACTTAAAGTTGCCGTCCCCGTCAAATAAGTGATAGGGAATTGGAAAACTGTCTAAGAGCGAGAGATCAGTACCATTCTCATCTGAAGATTCGTCGATGGGAGCGGGAGGTTCGGTAAATTTCCTTTTTCCCTTTCCCAGTGGGGCAGGGGGAGCGGTAGCTCGCGTGATGCTAGAGGATTCCATAATTGTCTTTCCAACCAACCTCCTCCTTTGAGGTTGTGACACGTCTGGGTGCTGCTCAGGATTCTCCTCGCCAGTGGCACTTCCCGCTGTTGACTCCCTCACATCCTGGTGCGGTGCCAAAAGCCCGACCAGCCTAAGGTTAGCCTCTGTGACCAGATACTTGGCGCTCTTCTCCACGTCAGTCATACTGGCCAGAGGACTGATCAGACCTCCATGTCTGGAGTAGGGTTTAGTCGCAACCATGGGCCTAAAAGGCGCTAAAAATCTAAGGAAAGTGCAGGAAAAAAATTAAAGAAAAATAAATGACCAGGGGTGTTAAAGTATTACCTCCTTGGGTGAAGGCCTGATTGTTGGCAACCATGTCCGTAGTCAGGAAGTACTCAAGGTGGTACCTCCCCACATTGGAAATAAAAGTTGTGTCACTCAGGAAAGTACGTGACATTTCATGGTGACAAAAGTGGAAGAACCCTGTGTTTTCCTGATTGGGGTTGGATTTTAGGTCGAACAGATAGTTGACCTCGTGTGGTGTGGGGACAGGCCATTTCTTATGGCTATAAATGATATAGAGAGCTGAAAGCATTCTATATCCATTAGGGGTTATTTGAAAAGGAGAGACCCCAAAATAGTTGGCCACTCCTTGGAAGAAAGGATGAAGAGGCAGGATAGCTCCTGCCTTGATGTGATATCTCGATCAGGCGCTGAAAACGCCTCCAGGAAAATTCGCCCGTTTGTCTTTGGTGGGTTGGACTAGGGTTACCCCGGGAAGTCCGTATTTTTTAATATAATTTGCAATCATCCTAACTGTTACTCGGATAGAAGGGGAAACATACCATTCAACATCTGGTTGAATGGCGTTTCGAAGTTGAGTGTGGGTTTGGATGCTAGGGTCGGGGATATTTCTTTCTCGACCACTGGTCGAGGGAATTTCAGCCTGAGGAGCAGGCTGATTTGAAGGATTGGAAGGTTTCTTTTTCTGGGCTTTAGTTTTTGCTCGACCCATATTTTGGAGGAGGGTCGATAGAGTGTTTGAAGTGGCGCGAGAAAAGGGAATTTTAGGTATTAGTAACGACGGTTGCTCCTCGTCCTTAAGCAATTGAGCCAGCAAGTCGTCATCGATGGGTCTCTCACCTCCCCACGGATCTTGCATGAAAAGCTGCGAACAGAAAAAAGGGAGAAGAGAACTTAAAGCTTAATAGCTTGTGTTGAGAGTTGGAATAACGTTGCTCACGTATAAATATTAAGTTTTTATACGGCCGGTAGCATTCTAACAAAAACAATAAGTCTCTTACGAGCAGTTTGAGAAACAGATTGAAAAGCGGAAGTAAAAAAAATTTCTGAGAAAACTTTTTCAACTACGAGAGGGCGGGAAAAACCCAATTTTTCAACTAGCTTAAAAATCGAATTTTTACTTCGATTTTACGCCTTAAATCTACGGTCTCGACTACCAAACTGACTCCTAACTACTATACAACACTATTTCACTTCCCTATTGTTGACAGTGAGAACTCGTCAACCAAGTTAAGTCAGAAAAATAGAAATGTAGAGATTATCAAAAGAAAAACTTTAAAGATCTAATTGGAAACTCAAAGAACACTTGTAGAAGAAAAATGGTGAATTGCATTTGTATTTCTTATGGTGTAGTGCTACAGTGTTTTTTCCAACCCCCTTCCAAGTGGAAGTGGAGTTCCTTTTATAGTGGGCTCTAATGGCCCCTAATACAATGTGGTCCAGGGGACCAGATAGTACGCAAGTACACAGTCAGGTGAGTGGTCTCAGGGGTAGTGGTGTTGGTTCCCGTACATGGTCAGATTCTGTGGGGATGCCCCCACTACTCATTTAGTACGAGTGTCAGAGGTGAGGCACCAGGCGTAGTGGTGCTGGTGGTGGTGTCGGCTCTGACATCTGGTGAGAAGCATACAGGCCGTGTCCCCTCTCCTAGTACTCCCACTACTTGTCTGGCATGAGTATTTGGATCGGGCATACGGGGTCCTGAAGGTTGTACCCCGTACAATATCATACTAGTACGATCCTTTCAACTCATACTGGGGCTTCTAAGCATTGGGGTCTCCATAGGTCTTCGTAAGAGATACCGCATCGAGGTATAGAGAATAAGACACATGATGCATGTAAGGGTCGTGGCGCGAGGTGGGGCTCTCGGATTCTTGGCGCGAGACGCCCAAAGCACCTCAAGGCCACCCACGGACATAGGTGATAGGTGTGCGAGATGGTCTTGGGGCTCAAGATGACGTGGCCTCGCCAGATGCCTGGGTGTGCGAGGTGAGATGCCCCCTCACGAGGCCCTTGGAGGCGCGGCTCCCCTGGCTCGAGGCCTCCCTCACGAGGCCCTTGGTGGCGCAGCTCCCCTGGCGCGAGGCCTCCATCGCGAGGCCCTTAGTGGCGCGGCTCCCCTTGCACGGGGACTCCCTCGCGAGGCCCTTAGTGGTGCAGCTCCCGTGGCGTGGGGCCTCCCTCACGAGGCCCTTGGTGGTACACCCCTGGTGTGCGAGACACCCCCTCGTGGGGCCTTGGTGGCTCGGCTAGAGGACATCCCTTGGTGCGAGGCCTCCCTCGCGAGGCCCTTAATGGTGCAACTCCCATGGTGCGAGGCCTCCCTCACGAGGCCCTTGGTGGCATAGCTCTCATGGCGCGGGGGCTCCCTCGCGAGGCCCTTGGTGGTGCGCCCCTGGTGTGCGAGACACCCCCTCGCGGGACCTTGGTGGCGCGGCTAGCGGGCACGCCTTGGTGACCTCATGAGACGGGGTGAGATGCACGTGCAGCTGGTGGGAACACCTATGAGGCCTCGCGAGATGATGGTGCGTGGCTCCATAGGACCTTCAGTGAGGTAAGCAAGGCGAAGTGAGCTTGACCCTCGCGTGGGGTGAGATAGGTCAATCTTGCGAAGGCCTTGCGTGAGGCCTGGATCTTTCAGGATCATGTCAAATTTGTGGTGCTCACACCTATCAAGCATCAATCAATATGCCCATTAACCCAAGACAGTTTCAGTCAAGAACTCAGATACGAAACGAATAAAAACAACTTTGCATGGCATCTTAAACAACTGAATGGTTCGTAAAACTTACTTGGATGAAAGGTGGATTGTGAAGACGAAAAACTTTGAGCCTCTGAACGAAGATTCCTTGGATCAGCGATAAAAGCTCATGGGATTTCTAGACTCTGGAGTTTGAAGTTCTTTGGAGTTCTTGAGAAGGAGATGACGAGTGAAAAGTGAAAAGTTAAAAAGTGAATTAGGGGCATTATTTATAATGACTATGACACTATGAAAGAGGTAATTATGAATTGCTGTTTTCAGTGTATGGGGAACTGTAATAGCCATCAGACAGGGTTTTGGGAAACCAAAAAGTCCAGATTGAACATGATTAGTTTCTTTTTTTGAAGAGGCATGACGACTCTGACAGGTTTCATGGGGCATACGAAAGGTCAAAACCTAAGTTTACTTTATGCTGGTCACAGTAAAGTAAACTTGGGGGGCAAATGTTTACCAAAAAACAGTTACTTATGACGTGGCAGGTATTTTTCACACGTGGATGACACGTGGCAGAATTGAGATTAGGCGGTACTGTTTGGTTATCGACCAACTACACATTGCTTCATCAAAGCTGACTTTTAGGTACGACCAGGCTGGTCGTATAATTTGGTTTATTTCCTTATAAGATTGTAATCCTATAATAATTACGTTGAATATTTCCTCTTTATTACCTTGATACGCGGTTAATAAGGAAAGGTAAGGCCCATTGGCCCTTGTAACCCCCCTTGAGCCTATAAATATGCATGAAATAGCTCAAGGAAGGGACTTTTGGATCTTTGAATCTTTTTCCTAAATATTGAGAGAAAAAGCTATAGTGTGATTATCCATCGTTTTATTGTAATTCTCCCAAGGTTTGTGAAACTCAAGAACCCTAGTGTTGACTGTGTTTTTAGCCAACGACGTGAGAACGTCAATAACGACAAGCCTTCAAGAGAATGTAAACGACACAGACAGTTTCATTGAGAAAAGTAAATTACACAAGAGATTTTATAGTGGTTCAGCCCCGATCAGTCGGTAATAGCCTAGTCCACTTAGAGATTTTATTACTTTATCCACACTCAAGATCAGATGAACCAGTGTCAACTGAGTTTCTTCAGTGTAAATATTCAAGAATACAAAAAAGGGTTCTCTCAAGAAAAAACGCACTTTCTCTCTCTAGAACTCAGACCAATTCTCAAATTGCCAAAAGTCCCTTTTTTGAACCCATTAACCCTCTATTTATAGGCTTGGGATTCTAAATTGATATCCCTCTAGAATCGGGATATTCTATTATTTATATTACATTTAAATTACACAAAATATTCAAAATACAACAGATTCCTCAATTTGAGTGAGGAATGAGAGATTCCCGCGGTGCCCAGACCAATTCTTGCTGAAGTTGTTTATGGAAATTTGACGTAGTCTAGCATATTTTGTTGATGAATATCGTCTTCTGGTCGGACATATGCATGCTGGACACCTGCATACGGTCCATACTCCTCTAGGCTTTCCTTTGGTTAAAGATTATGCATGCATAGCTCTCCTCAGACTAAGGTCCGAGCCACCCTCCTTGGCTCTCCTCGGACTAAGGTCCGAGGCAATCACTTTGGCTCTCCTCGGACTAAGGTCCGAGCCAAGCATTTGGCTCCTCGGACTAGGGTCCGATCGGACCTGTTGTGCCCCCTCCTCGGACTAGGGTCCGAGCCAACCTCATGGCTCCTCCTCGGACTAGGATCCGAGCCAAGCATCTAGGGGGCTCCTCGGACTAGGGTCCGAGCCAATCCCTTGGCACACATGCATGGCTCTCCTCGGACATGGTCCGAGCCAATCACCCAGGGCTCTCCTTGGACATGGTCCTAGCCAATCACATAGGGCTCTCCTCGGACATGATCCGAGCCAATCACCTAGGAGCTCCTCGGACTAAGGTCCGAGCCAAACATTTAGGGGCTCCTCGGACATGGTCCGAGCCAAAGATTTGGCCCCTCGGACTAGGGTCCGATCGGACCTGTTGTGTCCTCACCTCGGGCCAAGGTCTAAGCCCATCTCTTAAGCTCCTTGGACTAGGGTCCAAACTCTTCACTGATGCACTGGGCTATTACTAAGCCAGATCACCCAACTAATCCATGCCACGTGTCAATTCTATTGCCACGACACCATTTTCAAATTTTTGGGATAACACCTAGTTCTTTGATCACGGCTTTGAGATTCAATATCAATAATAACACTAAGTGGACGTAGGTCATTACCATTCTTTGGTGCCGAACCACTTTAAATCATTGGTGTTTTCTTCTTTTCCATTAGATTAAACTCTTAATTGTCATCTCATTTTCTGTCGTATATTTGACTCCGTGTCGTTGGCCAAATCGATAGTCAACATCTTGTAATTACATAATTAATCAAATAGCTTCTTTATTTATTTTCCAAAACATCCCTGCATTTGCAGGAACTTGCAATCATGGAGCAAAGTTGAACCGTTTTTATGCCCCTTCCAACAAAAAATAATTGTAATTTATGTAATATTATATTTTAATTCATTTATTTGATAGCCCAAACTATTATTATTTTATTCATATATTGCATTAGTATAAGAAAATATTAAAAGTAAGGTCATTAAAATATTATTTTACATGTATATGCTTGACAGTTGTAGTTATAAATGATTACAACTTTATGTAAAACATATGCGTTGAATATATATTTATATATGTAGTATTGAATGACATGTACACATTAAAGTAAATATATATATATTGAAATGACATCATATTAGAAGAAATAATGACATTGGAGACCATATTTTGTGTATGAAGGGTGGTGATGGTTCTTCTAAAAAAAAAGAACTTTATTTTTCAAATTTTATACTTTATTTATGTTTGTTGAACTAAGTTTTGTTCTTATCTTCCAAAGCTTAATGTTATATACATATTACTTGTTGTTTCTTTCAATGATGGACAATAACATTAATCTTAGCATGAGTGATTCTAATCCAATTGCTTTTATTCTTTGCTAGAAGTTTAATAATTGCATTGTGGTTAATATATAGAACCACATGACTTAATATATATAAATACAGACTTAATATATATGAAATTAAGTATATATTATACCAAAATTTGATGTTGTGGTCATTTAAACATATGAAATAATTTAATATTCTTAACAGGATCATGGATTTTGCAGGTGCATATGTTGGCAATTAAGTCGCTTTTGCTAACAATTATTTATTTATATATATATCCATCTTTTTTGAACGATTGATCCTTTTGTTGATTTATTGTTTCTGTTATAATTATGTATGAATTTGGAATTATTGCTTTAGATTTAATTAATATATTTATATTTATATATAAATGACTTTTTTAGTAAGTTTTCTCATCATTATCTTTATATTGATAATGTGTGTAGACTTATAGCTAAAGAAAGTGGAAACAAAAAAAAATTTATGATCAAAGTTAATCATTTATAGGTTATATATGAGGATTATAAGTAATTAAGGAGAAATTGAGGTACTCACTTATTATTGTCTTATTTAATATAAATGGAAGAGAAGTCACTTCTCAAAGATTGAAAAGTGTGCCTCGTGCATTACTTGGCCATATTTGTTAGAGAATATATACATATCTATTGAGCTGAACCAAATTTTCCTTTCACTTTTCTGCATATTACAACTACATATCAAGTGACTAGCATGGCTTCTACAACTAAAACTGAAGTATCTCTTATTTTATGACAAATATATTAGATCAAAGTTCCTACGTGGTAAAACTATACCAATTTGTGGCCATGTAGAAAGTGGTCCATTGTTTAAGCAAACTGGAAAATACAATTTATTTTTATTAATGGTAAATCATTTATTTAAAAATATATTAACAGCAGATGGAGATATTATTATCAAGCATGCCTTTTTAACTTGGCTTATCACTTGTTTTATTCTCTATGGAATTGTTGCATGAGTTTGGGGCCACTCGTTTTGCAAAGCCTTGATTAAAAAAATGTCTTCTGTCTGTGTATTAGTTGCTTACATTTCTCTATTTAGATGATAAAGATAATGTAGCTTCTTGGGAAAATGAATAGAGCTAATGTACCAGAGTTTCTTATAATTCTTATAATAAGGAACCTTCTCATAATAAGGAACCTTCTCAGAGTTACCACATTATATTAAGATTCAATTAAATTATGTATCTGTGGCTGTACTTTTATCAATTATTTATGATTATCCAAGTTTATAATTTGGCTGATTTTCAATCCTATTAGAGGGATCAAGGTTTTCAATGAAACAATTTTATCAAATCTAACTGAGAAAGTTCATCTTGTCAGCATATTGTTCAAGTCAGGAGAGATATTAGGATTAAAGTGCTGCTTCCAATTATTTTTTAAGTTGTTATATCAAAGTTTAATTGTATAGTTAGGAAATATAGTTGACATGATTAAGTTTCTAGATAATTTGCATTATATGGTGAAGGAGCTATTACCAAGAAAATATTTATTCCAGCACTGTGATTAATCAGTTTAAATGAACTTGACTAATTTGTCAATTCAAGTCAACTTCATGTACATCAAACTTTTTTTTCTAAATTTATTATTGTTAAAGTTTATTTTTATATAGATGTTGTTGTTGGCTTTCTTATTGCTGCTATTATATATGATGTTGCAGCCACAAAGATTTTGGGATTAACAAATTTTGTACAACACTTCAGGTAATGAAAGAGGGCAAAGAAGGAGATTTTATGATTGGAAGGTACAGGTTAGTTTCATTATTTTGAACTACGGTTTTTCTCGCAGGCATACAATGGGCGTATGAAATCTTTTACAGAGCACATTAAGATATGAATTTGTGCTGAAACTTTTACTTAGTGCTTTTTTTCTTTTCTTTTTCTTTTTTTTTTTGATGAAAAAGAAAGATTATATTGCAACAAACTAATTACAACTGCCAGTTCACAAACAACCAACCTCACAGCAACTTACAACATCTGAACAAAATCATAGAGCTTACAATTCTTACTCAATTCTTTATGACTAAGCCTACCCTGCAATCTAATCTTAAGAGTCCTCTTGATTATCTTAACTAGACTATGGGGCGTGTAGGAGGCCTGAGAAAAGTAACACATATTCCTATTACACCAGATGTGATACACAGAGGCTGCCAGACAAGCTATATATATGTGATGCATCATGGTTTTAGGCTTCCCATCCAGCCAATGCTTTCAGTTATCCCACTGATTCGGCCATATCTCAGGTCCAATCCAGCTTTTAATCAACTCCCAGATTCTATGAGAAAAGACACAGTAAAAAAATAAGTGTTTGTGTGTTTCCTCACCTCTTTCACAAACTGGACAAGTCACTGAGTTAACCTCAATTTGGCACCGAACCAGATTATCTCTAGTAAGAAGATGCCCAAGAATAGATTGCCAAAGAATAAAACGATGTCTAGGCACAGAAATACTACTCCACACTTCCTTAGCATACCCCACTGGATCCTTCTGAAGCAAATTATTATATAACAATTTCATGTTCAGCTTACCATGGTTCAGCTTACCATGAGTAGCCGAACTCTCCAAAGCATTGACAGAAAATATCTCTCGCAAATAACACACCTTGCGCCAATACCAACTTACATCTGATTTCAGATGGTAAGCCCAGATAGAAGTACCTTTTAAATAGACCCCATCAATCCATTTCACCCATAAGACATCTTGCTTTGAAGATAAAGCTCAAAGGTATTTAGCCAAAAGGACTTTATTCCAAATAGATCCCTCCTTGAAGCCCAGACCTCCCAAGACTTTCGGTAGACAAACCTGGGACCAAGAGGAGCAATGAAATTTGCTTCGATTATTCTTTTCTCCCGAGAGAAAATTACGACAAATCCTTTCTATTTCATGAACCGCACTAATGGGAAGCAAAAAAATATTCATCCAATAGTTATGAATGCCCTGCATCACTGAGAAAATCAACTGAGTTCTCCCCGCAAAAGATAGATGTCTATTAGCCCAAACATGGAGTCTATTCTAAATTTTCTTAATTATTTCACCACAATCAGCAATCAACCATCTCGTACGCCTCAGCGATACCCCCAGATATTTCAGAGGAAAACTACCCTCACCAAGCGCTACTAATCTCAGAATTTCAGTTCTAACCTCAGCTGCCACGCCCCCAAAAAACACTTGAGATTTACTCAAATTAGCTTCCAAACCAGAACAGCGACAGAACTTCAAAAAGCCCTCAAATAAAATCTGAACAGGTTTCAAATTCCCCTTACAAAACAGAATCAAATCATCCGCAAAGCACAAATTCACTAGTTGGAAATTCTTACACAAGGGATGATATCTAAACTCTTTGTGATGAGAAGCTTGGTTCAGAAGTCTAGTAAGATATTCCATTGCTAGAACAAACAGCAGCGGAGAGATGTGGTCTCCCTGTGTTAAACCTTTCCTCCCTTCAAAGCTTCCTTGTAATCTTCCATTGAACAAGAGAGTATAGGACGTTCCCGTCAAGCAATTCATTATCCATTGAATAAATTTCCTAGGGAAACAGAAAGCATTCAAGATATCCTCCATAAACGTCCAGTCAATAGAGTCATAAGCCTTGCTGAGGTCAATTTTTATAACACAGCGGGGAGAAATATTCTTCTTAGAGTACCCATGCATAATATCCTGAAGGATTAAGATATTGTGAGCAAGTTGTCTGTTCTGTATAAAGGCTCCTTGATTTTGATGAATTATCACAAGAAGCACCTTAGCCAAACGGAAACAAATCATCTTGGAAATACACTTATAGAGGGTGTTACAACAGGCTATAGGACGATAATCTGTGGCCTTCGAAGGGGAAACAACCTTAGGAATAAGAGATAAGATTGTTCCATTCAATGCAGTCGGAATCACACCACTATCAAAGAACATCAGAATCGCATCAGTTATTTCATCTCCAATATCCTTCCAGAGAGATTTAAAAAAACCAGAGCCATAACCATCGGGGCCAGGACTCTTGGTAGTTGGAATACTAAATAAAGCTCTCTTAACATCCTTTTTAGTAAAGGGATGAATTAGATCAAGTTGATGATCTAAAGACAAAACATTATCCTGTTGGAAACAACTCAAGTCAACCCGACCTGTTAGAGCAACACTCTTGCCCAGAAAACCTTTAAAATGATTATGAAAATGCGCAATCACCTCTGTAGGATTCTCTACAATTTGCCCCTCATAATTAGTAAAACTCGTGATACGATTCCTCATTCTCCTCTGTTTCAAACTTGCATGAAAATAAGCTATGTTTTCGTCGCCAAATCTCAGCCAGTTAATTTTACTTTTTGCCTCAAAAAACTTTCATACAACTTGGACATTCTAGCAAACTCAGCTGCTGCCTCATCCTCTTCCTGCTGTAATAAACTCGAGGAAGGAGACTGCTGTAACATAAATTGAGCCATTTCATAATTCTGCTTTGTTGTTGCATAATTATGAACTACATCCCCAATCTGCACTTTGTTGAACTGAAGAAAGGCAGGTTCCAGTCTCCTAAGTTTCTGAAGGATCTTCTGCAATCCAGTACCTCCTGCTGGTTTAGACCAGATATTCAATACAGTACTCCTAAAGTCCTGATGTTTATCCCACATATTGTAGTACCGGAAAGGCCTAACCCCTGAAATTTGGAATTGAACAGTTTTGATGATACAAAAATAATGATCAGATATAGTATGCCAATTAATCCGGGCTTCAGAATCAGGAAAGGTATCAATCCACAATTCATTAACAAAAACTCTATCTAGTTTAGAGAATATTCTTAAACCTTCTTTTTGTTTATTAGACCAAGAAAAAAGGAACCACTTGATCTTAAATCACTCAACAGAGATTTTGCCCTCCATTGACTACTGTCTTCCACTTCCATAGCAGAAATCTTCCTTCCTCCAATTCAATCATCATATTCAAAAACTGCATTAAAATCCCCTGCTACCAGCCAAGGCCTAGAATTAAACTGAGGAACTTGAAGCTGAGCCCAAAGATTTTTCCTCTCTTCCACTGAATTTCGGTCATACACAAATGAAAGAATAGCTATTTGACTAACACCCTTTATTTGCACTTCACAAGTGACCAGTTGGTCCAGCTCCTGAACCACAACTACATGAGCTAAATCCGGATTCCAAACCAAAAAGATTCTCCCTTCAATTGCCTTAATACTGTACGAACTCCATCCCACGAACACATCATGCATCATCTCCTCAATTTTATTGCTGTGAAGTTTAGTTTCCAGAAAACCACCCAAACCAATTTTATGAACAAAACAGAACTGTAATGAGGATTGTTGCTTATTCCGCTTATTTAAACCCCTTATATTCCAACACAAAACGTTACACCCCTCCATTAGAATGTTGATGCTTGTGTGACTCCTTATTTGAAACCATGCCAGTCTTCTCCTGCAGAACATTGAATTTATTTGCTCTCGAAGTCTGATCTGTGGAACCTTTTTTCCTTAAACCTCCCACTTTCTTGGGGGTAGTCCAAGGTTTCTCCTTCTCTGTCATTGAACAACTAGCCTCATTTATATCTTCAGATGTTGTTATCATAGAAGCCTTCGAACCTCCCTTTAAAGCCGGCTGATCTTCTTTACTGGTAGTTTGAGCTTCTTTCCCAGCATCCATTTGATTGACAACCACTAGCTTGTCCTAAATCTTTGACTCACTCAGTTCCGGAGCACCCCTAGATTCCCCTTTACCTGAATTTGTAACTTGTTGTTTTGGTCTCCAGACTACCTCCTGAGCATTCTTACAGCTGGATGCAGTATGGCCTAAACACTTGCAACAAGAACATCGGGTGGGAAGCCATTCAAATTCTATAGCCTGTTCCACCAATTGACCTCGCTCATTGATAAAACTAATTGAGTGAGGTAATCTGTCAGTAATCTCGACATCCACAAGGACCCTAGCAAATTTCCCCATAGATTTTTCCTTAGTTACCTTGTCCATCATCATAGGCTTCCCTATTGTGCTAACAAATTGAAGGCCAAGATTTGGAAATCGAATCCAAACTGGGACTGAATTCACCACCCTTAATGTATCTAAATCAATCGACCAAGGCCTCAACAAGACTGGTTTTCTATCAAAGTGAACCACTCCTGCTTCCAAAACAATATCCCTAGTTGCTTCATCCCTAAACTTGACCAGAGTATGACCCGCATTCATACGGGCTATCCTTTCTATACCCAACTTTCCCCATAACCGATTAATAAATCCTTCAAAAACTGCTAAAGGGGGATTAGCTCCTAAAACAACACATACCATGGCTGACTTCCAGAAGGATGCCTCCACTTCAGTCTCCTCTATATCAATTTGAGCTATCAGTTTCCCATCACGAACCAGAGGCTCCTCATATTTGAGCCGAGCACCACCATTAGCTGTAAAATTCTCCTAAAATTTAGACCACTTTTCCATTGCCAATTCCTAAAAGTCTGCCTCCTCTGATTCAATCGCCCAAGACCTGGAACCAGCCACATTCTCAGTTGTTGGTTCGTCGTTACTCTCCAGAAAATTATCCTCCCCAATCTCTTGAAATTTCTCCTCTGTATTTGCAAAAAACTCATCCGCAGGTTCTTCTCTGACCAGATCCTCCTCTACTACTTCATCACGATGTACATTATCCTTATTGTTTACACTCGGAGATGAACGCAATCCAGGCTTCTGACCAGCTTTCTTACGCCTCACCATGGGGGAGAGAGAAACCAGTCGCACGCCATAAAATGTAAATCTTGCATAAACTGACAGTGATTCTTTTATTTGAGCATATTTGGATTAAATCCAAAGCAAGATAAAAGGTCTCAACTTCTTTTTATTTTTAGAATTCTTGTATATAACTTGGTTTACATATCTTTGTTGCTGCCAATACACAACCAACACACATGATTTCATCAATACGTAATAACACTCAATTATTTTGAATATTTTTTCTCATAATATGTGACCATATATATATATTAAATTATTTATTTTATTTAAGCTTACTGAAGATTCATCTCCTTTATCCCCATGTGAGTTTAGTTCCTATTATTTATTTTGTTTGTTTTTGTTTATAAATTATGGACAATGATTGGTGAAAATATGGAGAAATTGACATCTTTTAATTTATGAGCCCAAATTTATTGTTGTTGATTTTTTTTTAAATTAATTGATATGCTATATTTATTTATTTTTATTAATTTTGACAGGGAAGAAGTGAAAAAAAATCAACATGAGCCTCATCAAGCTAGAATGAGTCAGAATCCTACTTATCAAGATAGAGATAATTTATTTGGAATTTTTGTTCTCTTATATCTTTACACATTGGAGTTGTATGCCTTGCAGATAGAAGCAAGACAAGTGTTGGTTGTTATCCATTTTAAATAATTGTTCATGAATGCTTTACTCAAAAATTTGTTTGTGTTATTGTCCTTTTTGAATTTCTAATAGGGAGAGTTCCAATTGATGTGAAATAACTTCAAGTATTTATGGTGCTTAGGTTCACCATATGGAACTGGAATATTTGTAATATTATTATATTAATTAATAAGAGTTATTTTCAATTTTTATAAATTGTTACTTTGTTTTAATATTAGTAATAAATCCATACAATATACAAAATAATATTAAATAAAAGGTACAGAAAAGTATTATATACACTAATAGTAACTGTTGATCGCGTTTTTGGCCAACGACGTGTAGACGTCAAAACGACAAAACACCTTCAAGAGAAAAATACGACATAGGCAATTTTTATAGTGGTTCAGCCCCAATGTGTTGGTAATAGCCTAGTCCACTTAGAGTTATGATTATGAATCTACACTCAAGATCAGATGAAGTCAACTGAGTTTCTTCACTGCAGATGAAAAGAATACAAGATTTCTCTCATGATCCAAATACTCTCTCTGGAAAATTAGAATCTGAAATCCTTTTTATGATGCCATGAGCTTTGTATTTATAGGCTCAGGATCGTACAAATGAAGTCCCCCATAATCGGGATATTTTGTTATTCTCACTATATTTAATTAATAATAATATTCAAAATACAACAATACACTACTTCTTCGGGATAAAATGAGAGATTCCCGCGCAGGTATGACCGATTCTTATTGAAGTCGTTATTGGGATCTTTTGCATAGCACTGTTCTATTTAGTCTGTCTACATCACACCCAGGAGGAAAACTGAAGGGCCAAAACACTTCACTGGTCGGCCACATTCTCACTGGTCGGCCAAGACAAGTGAATGGTCGGCCAAACACATGTCCGGTCGGCCAAACACTTGACTGGTCGGACAAGCACCTAACCGGTCGGACAAGCACCTGACCGGTCGGACAAGCACTTGACTGGTCGGTCATGACTCTTGACCGGTCAGTCAAAAATCTTCACTGGTCCAACGGATCACTCCCAAGCCAAATCAGCCAGCCATTCCTTGCCATTTGTCACTTCTACTGCGACGTCATCATTTTCAAATTTTGGGGATAACATTTGCCCCCCAAGTTTATTATATGATATTCTCACATAATAAACTTTTTTCTCCACTACTGCCGGCACAATAATAAAAAATCTAACTGTACATTCTCCCGCCTATGCAACAGACCATGACGCCATAGCAGACCATGATCACTGTAATTAACTGCTCCAATCGTGGGGAGAAAATATACCCAAGGGAATTCCAAGAGTCTAAGAATAAGTGACAATTTCCACTTTTTCCCTTTAAATAGACCCACAAGTGTTCATAATCTTACAAGCAGAAAAAGGAAGATCAAAAGGCTCACAAACTCCTCATTTTCTCTTTTGGCCGTGGCTTCTTAAAGCTCTCCATCTCTTGGCCAAAAACCTCCAAAACTCCAAGGAAGGCTCCAATTTTCTCCAAGCAAACACAAGGGCTCTTCAAGAAATCAACACATTTGGGTAAGTTCTTCTTCCTCATCTCCATTTATGTGTTTTTTTTTTCTCAAAGCTTAAGAAAAAATGTGCAGGCCGAAACCCCCATAAGAAATTTTCCCTTGAACTTGTGCATGAATCTTTAGTATATAAGGTGTATTATGGCTGTTTTGATGTTATATAGGCTATGGGTAGATCAATTTTGTCTTCAATTTCTTGGAAATTTGAAGAAAAATTAACTTTCTATCCCAAATTGCATATTTAGGTCCTTGGGTATTTGATGATAGTTAGGATCCCTAGAACTTTTTGAAACCTTCCAAATCCCCCATTTTGATCTTTTTGTTGTGTATTTTTGGTGTGGAAATGTGTTTGTGTCCATGCTATTTGGGATCTAGGTTTTATCGAAAAGGGTTTAGGGAAAACACCCATGGCCGATCGGTCATGGCTGCTTGTTTGCTTGAATATTCGGGCATTCCTATGGCTGCTTGGACACAAAGGGATCGGGCATGAATCTTGTGCCCACCGATCGGTCACCACAGTCCAACACCCCAGCCGATCGATCAATATGCACTGGCCCCTCGGACGCACATCTTAGCTCGGATGCATGCCATCAACAACCGCTCGGCCACAGGGCCTAGCTCCTCGGACGCACACACACTCCGCACACAATCGGCCACTGGGCCTAGCTCCTCGGTCACACGCACACACCGCACCCGATCAACCACTGGGCTTAGCTCCTCGGACGCACGCACACTCCGCACACGATCGGCCACTGGGCCTAGCTCCTCGGTCACACGCACACACCGCACCCGATCAGCCACTGGGCTTAGCTCCTCGCACACGTACACACTGCACCCGATCAGCCATTGGGCTTAGCTCCACGGACACACACACACACACACACTGCACCCGATCGGCCACTGGGCCTAGCTCCTCGGACACGTACACACTGTACCCGATCAGCCATTGGGCTTAGCTCCACGGACACACACACACACTGCACCCGATCGGCCACTGGGCCTAGCTCCTCGGACACACGCACGCCTGTTCGGTCATCCTGCAGACATCATGCCGAGCTGCTCGGACGCTTGCTTGATGCGGCTCCAGCCGCAAGTGCATGCCTCGACCCCTAGGCTCACATAAAGTTTAATGCCCAACACATGCATGCAATACTTTTACTAACTAGATAAATATTTTATGAGTAGTAAACATAAATATTTTTCTTGAATCAATTGAATTATATTTGTTGGTTACTCACCATTGTAGATGAATCGCTTCGACTATAGGGGAGGTGACAACCATACAAATTCGGACACTTCCATTCTGCAATCGAGCGATACTCCTCAAAGCAGCGACTCTTCATCGAAGTCTCCTAGCAGTCGCACCCCTGAAGATCGCCTTCGCCATCTTAAAAATATCCTTCCCCGATCAGCCTTGTATTTCCTCCACGAAGAAAAATTTCTTACTCAACAGGCTGAACATTCAGAAATGAGGGTGAAGAAATCCAATAAACTTCCTCAAGACCAAGACCCTTAAGTGGCCCACAGAGCGGCACAGAAAGTAGTGGAATGCATTGAAGTCCGAACTGTGGCTTCTTCAAGGCCGCCCAGCCAGACAAAAAATCCCAGCAAGCCTCAGAGAAAAATCACTCAGAAATTTACTACCAAGATCCAGCGATTAGCCATTCAAAAACCAAGAAAAGAAGGAGAAGAAACACCCTCTTGGTTTACAGCCAAACCCTCCAAACTTAACCCCTGCATGTTCGACAAACACATTCAAGCCTCAGGCCTGAAAGGGGTTAACGTGATATGTCCACGCCATCATCAGAGAGCCAAAAAGCCTGGCAAACCATACTGTGCCTGGTCTAGGTATCACATATTCGCAGGAGCTACCATCCTACTGCATCCTTTCTTTCGGTCAGTAGCGGACTACTTTAACGTTTCTCCTTTCCAGATTGCTCCCATGGGATTCAGGCGTTGTCCGCTTTATACATCCTTTACTTCCTGCAAGGCTAGGATCCACCCACTCCTCATGAAGTGCATTATCTCTTCGACTTCAGGACTAACCCAAGCCACAAGAACACATGTTTTTTCCACCTCTTCCACAGGCATAAAGGGGTCAAATACCTCCATGGTATCACTCATAAGTAAAATCCCATAAAATACTATACAGAGTATTTTCTTACTTCAGATATCAAAGCCAACAACTTAGCCTTTACACATGCGGGTCCATTTCACCAGCCCTTGCCTACCAAGGAAATGTGTTCCCAAGCAGAAGAATTGGCTAATATGTGCACCGAGGAGAAGAATGTAAAAGAGTTGATTACCGTGGATAATCTTTAGATGGTGGGGCTGTTACCAAGTAACCAGAACATCCTAGTAGAAAGTACTACTAAGGAAGCGAATGCAACTGACCAGTCCAACGCTGACACCGAGGTAGTGACCGATCAATTCTCTCCCGGACCGTCTCCCTACTCTCATAGACCAGGTGACCTTATCATTAGGGAACCCCTGCTAGAGGATCAACGTAGACGTGTCATTCCCACACAACCTGGGAAAGGAAAGACCATTCAGCTTCATAGGGACTTCAGCTCATCATCTGATGAAGAGGATGACTTCCTTGATCAAATCCTAAACTCAGGTCTAGTAGTCATAGGATGATGTTTGATTTTAGATAACTTGGTTATATGGGATTTATAGAGTTGTCTGGTAGTAGTAAAGTATTTATCTTCATATTGCTCTACTTTTTACTAACAAATCTTGTGTTTACTCTTTTGCAGATTCAGAGATGTTCAAGCAATTCAACACCACCCTTGCTCAAAAGAGGAAATCTGGGGAGGGAAGTGGCTCAACTCCTCCAACCAAAGTCCCAAGGACAGCCCCGACTAGCCAGGGAAGACAATCCGAGCAGCCAATTACAATCCCACAGCTGACCCCCTCATCGATTTCTCCCTCTGCGAGCCTAAACCCCACTCGCCTGACTGGCTTAAGTGAGCCCTTTCGCACTGCTGGTAACATTGGGAAGGAACTGCTCGACCAAACCCTTCATAATGCTTCAACAATTCAAAGTTTTGAATCCTTGCCTCAGCTTAGTGTTGAAGTCATCTTGGAAAGAGGGCTCGCTCAACTGATGAATGTAAGTATTTTATCACAAGACAATTTGTTATTAATCATTTTTACTTGTAGTAACTTCCTGTTTTCCATGCAGTCGCTTATTACTATCAGCCATGCTCAACATCGAGTAGTATACTACAAGGAATTGATTAAGGTCTTAAATGATCAGCTAGTGGAGGTCCAGACCAAAGTAGAGACTTTAACCTCCTCGGAAAAGGATCTCAAATCCAAGGTTGAGCAGGCAGAGAAGATTGTTACTAAGCGGGATGGGTCTCTTAGGGAGCTGGCTGACGAAAACCATAAACAAACTCAAATCAACAAGACGTTGACTGATCAGCTAGAAAGACTGACTCATGAGAACGAGGAGCTGAAGCGAGAGAAGGAAGCTGATCCTGCTCGCTACGAGGAGATTTGTTTCAACTGTTTCTACCAGGTATGGAAGTTGAACAAACTTCTCAACCTTGACTTTCTCACAGAGGAGGCCAAGGTAGAAGAGCTTGCCAAATGCGAGGCAAAGGCTGCTGAAGAGGCAGCTAATCCTGCTGGCACCACACCTTTTTCTCCCACACTATCGTTCCGACCGGAAGAAGCCACTGATGCTGAGGAAGGTATTGATCAACCTGAGTGACATCCGACCAGGGAGCCTCATAGCCGACCAGTGAGCCTCCATCCGATCAGCTGACTCCTTACAAGATTAGTAGACATTTATTTTCTATTTTTCTACTGTACTTTTGCTCGTATGGCCGAGCTATTGGCATGAACACTTCACTTTTTTAGACTTGAGTCATTTAAAAGTTTTATTACATAGATGCCTTATATTTTCATATGAGTACTTAGTTTTCTAACTTAGAAATTCTAAACATTTCATAAGTTACTACTAAGCATGCTTTCTCACATTCTTATTGCTCTAACATTTTATGAGCATAGTGTTTTATTTACACACGAATAGTTGTTCTTAACTTAAAATTTTGAAAAAATTCCAAGTCACTTAAACTTTGTAAAACAAGTTAGCTTAACGACCCTTTTGACTTCAAAGATTTACAAGTTAGCCTGAAAACAAATATCTTTGCTCGTGTTCTTATTGCTTGTGTTGAATTGTATACCAGTATACCCTATGTGCCCCCCAAGTTATTGAGGGTTTAAAAATCCTTGATCACTTGCTACTTGACCAAATTTGTTCGAGCAATTATTACTCGTGAAACACATTGAATATAAAGAGATATTTCAGTAGTTAAACACTGCAAAAACATGCAACTATTTAAATGTTGGTCATTCATCGGATGGATACCAACCAGTTGAACACTGCCCGGTCTTCCCTCCAGAAAACCTTTTTTGTTTTAAGATGTAATGACAGTTGAACACTGCCAAAGTAAGAATAATCAACACATATGCAAAATTTGTAGCAAGATTCGACCGCGTTGCGCGTGATCTCTTTTATTACTTGTAAAAAAAAAAGGACAAAGCGTGTCTTATTACGAGTCTCAAACAAAATAAAATTGTTCAAAATAACATGACTGGTTGGCAAATAGCCAGTTCACAAACAAACTTAAATAACAAGTTAAACACTTGAGACAAAGCTACTACTCTATAAGCAGTATTTATTGATAATATTTCTTCAAGTGCTTGCCATTCCAATAGTTCCTGATCAACTCTCCATTTAATCGAGCAAGTTTGTAAGTGCCGGGTGGTAAGACTTGCTCAATTTGATACGGTCCCTCCCAGTTTGCTCCTAGCACTCCAGGCGTCGAGTCTCTGATGAACACCTTTCTAAGGACCAAATCTCCGACCTGGAACTTTCGATCTCTGACTTTGGAATTAAAATAGCAGGCCACCTTTTGCTGATGGGCAGCAACTCTCAAGTTTGCTTTTTCTCGTCTCTCCTCGAGAAAATTTAAAGATTCAACTAGCAACTGGTGATTCTCTTCCTGGTCATACATGGTTCTCTGATGAGATGGGGGGTCTACTTCGACAGGCAACATGGCCTCATACCCATATGCCAAGGAAAAAGGGGTATGGCCAGTTGTTGTCCGGGCAGTAGTTCTATATGACCAAAGGAATTCTGGTAATTCTTCCGCCCAAGCACCCTTAGCTTGCTCTAGAGGCTTTTTTAGAGTGTCTTTCAAAGTCTTATTTACGGCTTCAACTTGCCCATTGGCTTGCGGATGAGCTACCGAGGAGAAAATTTTCATAATGCCATGCCTAGCACAGAAATCGGTAAATAAGTCACTATCGAACTGAGTGTCTTTGTCAGAGACCATCTTCTTAGGCAGACCATAGCGACATATTATATTCTTAACCACAAAATCTAACACTTTCTTCGAGGTGATCGTTGCTAGTGGTTTGGCTTCGGTTCACTTGGTGAAATAATCCACAGCAACTACTGCAAACTGTACTCCTCCTTTCCCTTTGGGTAGTTTCCCGATCAGATCAATGCCCCATACTACAAAAGGCCATGGGCTCTACATTTACTTCAAGACATTCAGAGGCGCCCTGGGTACTTTAGAAAATCTCTGGCATTTATCACACTTCTTCACATACTCCATGGAATCTTTATTCATTGTAGGCGAGAAAAATCCTTGCTGCAAAATCTTTTTAGATAGACTCTGCCACCCAGCATGATCTCCACAGAACCCCTCGTGCACTTCAGCCAATAAGTTTTTTGACTGGTCATGTGCTATGCACCTTAGTAGAGGCAAAGAGTACCCTCTTCTATATAACACCCCATCCATCATAATATGCTTAGTAGCTTGCCTCATAACTTTCTTAGCTTCATTACGATTATCTGGGAGGATTCCTTGCTCAAGGTAAGTAATGATGGGCGTCATCCAAGTGTCAACTACTGTGATGGGCATGGATTCTTGTTCATTAATGCTCGGCTCTGCCAAGTTTCCACTAGTACTATATTCAGAGTTTCAACATCTTTTGCACTAGCTAATTTTGCTAGAGCGTCTGTGTTAGAGTTCTGCTTCTGTGGTACCAGCTTCATAGTATACTCTTCAAATTGTGCTAGCAGATCCTTTGTTTTATTCAAGTACGCCATCATGCGTAGGCCCCTTG
Source organism: Humulus lupulus (assembly GCF_963169125.1). Classification (NCBI taxonomy): domain Eukaryota; kingdom Viridiplantae; phylum Streptophyta; class Magnoliopsida; order Rosales; family Cannabaceae; genus Humulus; species Humulus lupulus. The sequence goes on from NC_084796.1 coordinate 75,603,770, forward strand.
CTTCATATTCCCCTAAGACTTGGTAGACCACCAATTGGGAATCACTGTTTACTTCAACCGACCGAGCACGAACATCTCTAGCCAAGCGTAAGCCTGCTAAGAGGGCTTCATACTCTGCCTCATTATTAGAAGCCTTAAATCCAAACCTTAATGCGCAATGAATTCGGTGCTTCTCCGGCATGACTAATATAATTCCTGCTCCTAAATGATGTTCGTTCGATGATCCATCAACAAAAAGTTTCCAAGCAAGAAGATCCTCTCTTTGCCCGGTTACACGCTCTTGCTGGTCGGGAATATTGGCAATCCCAGTACATTCAACAATAAAATCCACCCAAGCCTATCCCTTGATAGCAGACCTCGGTTGGTATTTGATTTCGAATTGGCCCAATTCAACCGCCCATTTAAGTAGACGACCAGATGACTCCGGCTTCTGTAAGACTTGACGTAGGGGCTGGTTGGTAAGGACTTTAATGGGATGTGCCTGGAAGTACGGTCGCAATTTGCGGGATGCAAGTACCAAGCAATAGGCCAACTTCTCGATCACGGGATACCTGGACTCTGCTCCTATTAGTCGCTTGCTAACATAGTACACCGGACGATGCACTTTATCTTCTTCTCGTACTAGAGCAGCACTAACAGCATGCTCTGTGACTGCTAGGTAAATAAAGAGGTCTTCCCCATCAACTGGCTTTGAAAGAACAAGAGGTTGAGCCAAGTGTTTCTTTATGGCTTGAAAAACTTGCTCACATTCTTCCATCCATTGAAACTTCTTGCTTCCTCTAAGCAAGTTAAAAAATGGGACACACTTGTCCGTTGATTTAGAGATGAACCTGCTTAGAGCAGAAATCCGCCCAGTCAAGCTTTGCACGTCATTAATTCTGGCTGGAGACTTCATTTCTGCGAGCGCCTTTATCTTCTCTGGTTTTCCTTCAATCCCTCGTGAGTTAACAATAAACCCAAGAAGTTTTCCAGAACTTACTCCAAACGAGCATTTGAGGGGATTCAACTTCATGCTGTACTTTCTCAGTACTGCAAAGCATTCCTCCAAATCTCGTACATGTCCTTCAGCTTCCTTTGACTTCACCAGTATATCGTCTACGTACACTCCATGTTCTTGCCAATTAAGTCACGGAACATGCCATTCACTAAACGCTGGTATGTGGCTCCCGCGTTCTTCAAGCCGAATGGCATGACCTTATAACAGTACAGCCCTATGTTTGTTCGGAAACTGGTATGCTCCTAATTGGGAGGGTGCATACTAATCTGGTTATACCCTGAGTAAGCGTCCATGAAGGACAATGTTTCATGACCAGAGGTCGCGTCCACCAACTGGTCTATTCTTTGCAAAGGAAAACAGTCCTTTGGACATGCTTTGTTTAGGTCGGTAAAGTCCATACAAGTCCTCCACTTTCCATTGGACTTGGGCACTAACACTGGGTTTGAAACCCAGGCAAGGTAATATGCTTCCCTTATAAACCCGTTTTCCTTTAGCCGCTCTACCTCCTCCTTAAGAGCCTTTGCTCGATCTTTCTCAAGCAACCTTCTCTTCTGTTGCACTGCTGGATAGCTTTCATCCACGTTGAGCACGTGGTTGATCAAAGTTGGTGAGATACCCACCATAGCCTTGTGAGACCAGGCGAAGACATCTTGATTCCTCTGCAAAAATTCTACCAGTTACTCTTTTACTTCTGACTTCAACTATTTTCCAACCTTGACCCCTCTAGACAGGTCATTCTCATCCATTGGAACCTCCTCTAACTCCTCAGTAGGTCCCACCTCACTTTCATAATCCCCAAAGCGAGGATCAAAGTCCATTCCCTCACTTTGGGCAACGCCCTATTTGGTGACTTCATCACCAGATGGGGCTTGTTGTTCACTTAAACCAAGAGTGCTTTCTTGGCCCAACTCTTCAAACATTTTTTTCTCAATCGGCCACGACTGTAATGCTTTGGTCAACATCCATCTCCTCTACCTCCTCTCTATCTGCACATACAATCATGTTGTTTTCTTTGGCCCCCTTTCGTGCTTTAGCTACTGAGACATTATAACATTCCCTAGCCTCTCTTTGGTCTCCTCGGACGCAACCTATGTCTGCACTGGTCGGGAACTTCATAGAAAGGTGCCATATAGAGACTGCCGCATGCAAGGTTGTGAGTAGTGGTCGACCAATAACAACATTATAGGCGGACCGACTATCAAAAACTCTGTCATAACTTTCTCATGCTTGGGAGCATCCCCTGTTGTGACTGGTAACTTGATCGTTCCAGCCGGTGACATCCCTTCTCCGGTAAATCCATAAATGACTTGAGAGCATGGCTTCAAGCCATTGATAGATAGCTTCAACCTTTCAAAGGATGATTGTAGATGATGTTCACAGAGCTCCCCATGTCGATCAGGCATCTCTTCACCTTCATGTTTGCTATTTGGACTGTCAGGATGAGAGGGTGATTATGAGGATATGTCACGTGTCGTGCATCATCTTCAGTGAAAGTGAGGGACTCACTTTCGTACCGTGGGTTCTTCGGAGGCCGCTCCTCTACACTCATTACCTCGGACGTTGATGTTGCGTCCAACTCATGTTGGAGTGTTCGAGCATATCTCTTCCTTGCCTTGTTGCTATCCCCAGCCAGATGTGGACCTCCACATATGGTATCTAGAGTGAAGTCCACAGGCTCGGGTTGCAAAGGTGGGGACCGCTGTCACTTAAACCTAGAATTATTGTTATTTCCCTCTCCTTGGGTCTTTTCTGCTCGATATTTTTTCAATTTCCCCGACCGGAGGAGAAACTCTATCTCATCCTTGAGATGATTGTATTCATTCATGTCGTGACCGCAGTCTCCATGGAAACGACAGAACTTATTCAAATCTCTCTTACTCATCTCCTTCTTGATGGGTGGGGGTTTCTGATAGGGGACCTCCTGATGACTTACGAGATATATCTCCGCTCGGCTAGCCGAAAGAGTGGTGTAATTGGTGAACCGAGGTTCATACTTAGTTGGCTTGTTGTTTGGTCCCAACTTAGCCTTCTTTTCATTGTGGCGGTCAGACCCGTTATTTCCATGTTTCTTACCACCACTTTGATCATTTCCACCATTCTTGGGAGGATCAGTCGATCCGTTCAGATTGTTCAGGCCTTTCTCTCCCTTCTCAATCGCGTCATCCAATTTCATATATTTATCCGCCCGGTCAAGAAATTGTTGTAACGTTGAAATTGGGTTGCGGTGAATACTGTCCCATAAAGGACTTCGATAGATAATGCTAGAAGAAATGGCCACCATCTTCCCCTCGTCTCCAACCGCAGTTGCTCGGTTGGCTTCTCTCATGAACCTTTGTATGTATTTCTTGAGAGATTCGTCTTTCCCTTGTTTAATATCTGCCAAGTGATTAGCGTAAACCGAAGGGGTCCGAGCAGCACTGAACTGCCTGCAAAACTCTTTCCTGAAACTTTCCCAAGAAGTGATGGAGTTTGGCTTAAATTTCCAATACCACTTTTGGTCAGTGTCGAATAATGTAGTGGGGAAAACTCTGCACCGATAGTCATCACTCACCTCGAGTAGCTCCATTTGGTCCTCGAATTTCCCCACATACCTTATCGGATCTGCCTTTTCTGTATAAACTAGCAGTACCGGTGCCTCGTACTTCGCTGGTGGCTGGGCTGCTCTAATTCAAGCACAGAACGGGCTGCCATTCCTGTGGTATACTGGATCGATTGCAGAAGGTCATTTCGATAGACCTTGAACTACTGCTGTCAGAGCATCAAGCTGGGATTGGATGCCTGGGGCCACTGCTTGGGACTCATTCTCAGGACCGCCTGGTCGGGCGCTCCTATCTGGCACACCATCATCAAGTATTTCTACTTGACTTATAGGTCAGTTCGGATCTCGCCCTTCGACCGAGACGGTCCTTCTCTTGTCGGTAATGACATCTCTTAGATCCTTCTGAGAGGTATGCCTCCCTCACCGATCGAACATTGTGCTCCAAGTTTTTTCGGAAGGCCTGCCGTGCGGGACATGCTCCTTGCCAATGCGCTGCTGGTTGGGATGTAGTGGTGGCCTTCCTGTCTGTGCTGGGTGGTCTTTTCCTCCTCGCTGGTTGTTGTCATTCTTTTCCTTCGACTGGTCAGTGTGATGACTATCAGCTTCATCACGACCATGCCCATCTTTGAAGTGCGAAGTTTCTTTACCTCGAGGAGCTCTATTTTGCTCTTGCTCAGGTGGAGTTTTCTTACTGCCTGACTTGTGACTTCCGGATCTGGAAGTCTCTGATCGTTGGCTCCTTGAGGGGGTTCTGGAGTTCCCCCTTTGGGTTGAGGCAGTGCCCAATCGGACACCATCTTCTTCCCGACCAGGTGGGTTACTACCGCTTCTATTTGGTCCTCGAGAATTGGGTCGGTCAGTGCTTTTTCGACCAACTTCCATGGTCCTTGCTCCTTGGGTGGCTGCTCCTCGCACTACAACTTGGGCATTGGCTTGGGCCATCTACGTAGCTGCCTCCAGAGCGAGTGCAGCCTTGCGATGTCGCCTCTCGGCCTCCTCCTGCCATCGCCTGATCTCTTCGCTCCTGGTGTCCATCTCCCGCCTTTGCTGCTCAAATGCAGCCTTCAGTCTAGCCATTTCTTCAGTGAATGACTCCTGTCGAGCGTTGAATTGTGCCATTTCCTCTTGGAAAGCCCCCATGGCTTCCTGGAGTTGCTCAACCTCTGGAGTCACATCCTCGAGCAAGACTCTAGGCTCAGTCTCATGGTCTTGAGGACCAGGACCTTCTGATCTAGTAGGCTCTTTAGAGGAACCTGGTTTCTTGGAGGCCACATTAGTGTTCTTAGGCACCATAATGCAACAGTGATTGTCTGTTTTTCTCTTCAGGCTCTCAACGAGAGCACCAAAATGTTTACCGCGTTTTTGGCCAACGATGTGTAGACGTCAAAACGACAAAAAACCTTCAAGAGAAAAATACGACACAGACAATTTTTATAGTGGTTCAGCCCCAATGTGTTGGTAATAGCCTAGTCCACTTAGAGTTATGATTATGAATCTACACTCAAGATCAGATGAACCTGGGTCAACTGAGTTTCTTCAGTGCAGATGAAAAGAATACAAGATTTCTCTCAAGATCTAAATACTCTCTTTGGAAAATTAGAATCTGAAATCCTTTTTATGATGCCATGAACTTTGTATTTATAGGCTCAGGATCGTACAAATGAAGTCCCCCATAATTGGGATATTTTGTTATTCTCACTATATTTAATTAATAATAATATTCAAAATACAACAATACACTACTTCTTCGGGATAAAATGAGAGATTCTCGCGTAGGTATGACCGATTCTTGTTGAAGCCGTTATTGGGATCTTTTGCGTAGCACTGTTCTGTTTAGTAGGCCCACATCACCCCCAGGAGGAAAACTGAAGGGCCAAAACACTTCACTGGTCGGCCACATTCTCACTGGTCGGCCAAGACAAGTGACTGGTCGGCCAAACACATGTCCGGTCGGCCAAACACTTGACTGGTCGGACAAGCACCTGACTAGTTGGACAAGCACCTGACTGTCCGGACAAGCACATGACTGGTCGGTCATGACACTTGACTGGTCGGTCAAGCACATGACTGGTCAGTCATGACTCTTGATCGGTCAGTCAAAAATCTTCACCGGTCCACCGGATCACTCCCAAGCCAGATCAGCCAGCCATTCCTTGCCATTTTTCACTTCTACTGCCACGTCATCTTTTTCAAATTTTGGGGATAACAGTAACAATAATAAATCAATAATATTAATATAATGGAAAAAATGTGTTATTGTAAATTATATTATAATACTTTTTTATAAGTGGAAAAAAAATGTTGTATAAACTATTATAAATTGCTTAAGTAAATACTTATGTATTTATTAAAATAACATAAAAAAGTATTATGGTAGATAATAATAATTCTTCTCCATAACTATGGAAAAGTGTTATGCAAAGTGCTCGGAAATACGATAACACCGCTTTCCTTAACACATTGAAAAGTATTATGGTACGTATTTGATAATACTTTTCCAGTCTCATTGAAATAAGTTTTTCTTGTAGTGCTCTTATAAAATATAAAATACACATATGGTTACAATTTGTTAAATATAAGGAAGAAATTGTCTTACACAAGTAAGTGTAAGACGATCAAAAGTTTCACAAAAATAGGTGAAAATTTTGATATTTTGTGTTATGCACTAAACTAAATTCAAATTGAGTTTAGATTGATACAATGAGGTGTCTAAACACATATAAACAAATTGGAAGTACCTCGGCAAGTTTCAAAACGATTCAATCTTCAAAATAGGCTATAGGTAGGGGGTTGGCGACATGTTGCTAGTCTCTAGGCGACATGTCACCTGACACTATGCTGAAAGTACCACATGCGATATGTTGACTGAGGAGAGCTTGGCAGTAGCATATCACCCCAGGGGTACCACACGTGTCCTGGAATTTCCGTTTTTGCAAGAAAATGACTTTTAAGAGCCCATTTTGAATAAGATTAAGCCTATGTTGGTGCTAACACTAACCTCTTTCTAACTCCAAGATTAATCTAGTTTCCCCAATAAATTCATCAAGAATTTCTTGTTTGATGATTTTTAAAGGGTTGATTGTGTCCCAATTCTCATTTCCAAATGATGAACCTCAAGAAATTTTCATGGATGGTTGAAATACAGTTCTACAACTTGGTCAAGCCTCTCAAACTTCTCTTTGATATTTTTTTGTATTTATTATTCGTTCGGTTTTTTTATTATTCACATTTACCATTGATAAAAAAATTTATAATTGTTATTAATTTTCTCCATTGTTGATTGAAAACTGTCAATCCCCAACACTTAAAACACGCGTCGATCATCTTTTGATGTTAGCAAACATGTTACATAGTTGATAAGTTAGCACATATCTTCTAGATTTTTGTTTTAAAAAATATATTTAATCAATATTGTTGTAAATTAAAGTCAAATATTTATATTTGAATTGATATATATTTTCTATTGTATCAATGAGAAATATCTAGTAAACTATCCAGATATCTTGAATTACCAATTTACCTAACTTGTATAAAAGAGCATCAAATTCTCAATCAATTCATGGGGTGTTATAGAGAATTCTATCATTTGCAATAATGTTTTCTCCATAGTAAAAGTCTATAGTGGAGATAGGTTCAATATTATGTTAGGATTGGTTAAAATACAAAGCCTAAGTGGCATTACACAAGTTAGGTGTAAAACCCTTAACGATTTTACATAATGGAGGTGTGAAATTTGAGTTTGAGCTATAGGCATTTCAAAATTATCTTTTTGGGTGTAAAGTTATCCAATGAGGTATCTAAGAATGTCCAAAATGTTTGGAAGAATTCAGAGGTGTTTAAGGTCACTTTTGAATAAATTGACCAACCTTTCTAGCGATGGGTCACCTCCCTAAAGGTGATGCGTCGTGAGTGACATGAGACATGCTGAAAAAGGCAGTAAATGCATCGCCTGGTACTAGGTGACATATTGCTTGGAAGGTAAAATGTTGCCTATAGGTCCAGCGACATGTTGCCTACAGGTCCGGCGACATGTCACCTGTCCGATCCAGATAATTTCATTTTTTAAGCTCCAAATATTGTATTTAAAAGCTATAATCCTATTGGTTAGACTTAATTATGATGCCTACATTATAAAAGGTTATTTAAGAGTTTTGAATTCTTGATCACTCTTCTTAACTCTCTCTCTCTCTCTCAATCCTCTTTCTCTCTCTCTGTCTAGCTCTCCAAGTTCATAAGTTTTCTCCAAGAAATTCATCAAGAAAGTACTTGTCTTGTAAATTTTAAAGACTTGTTCAATCTCGATTCCATTTCCTCTTAGAAAAAACCTCAAGCATCAATGGTGGGCTAGGAAATAGAGAATATGGATAGCGATACTCCTTGTGTATGAGAATTTTGGAATTTCTCCCCCAAGCTTGAAGTTTTCAAGTGGTGTTGTGCAACGTTCTTCTCGTCATAGCTTGGATTTCGTTTTTCAGTTTGCACTTGGTTTCTCCCTTGATTTTTTGGTTATCTATATTGTAAATTTTATTTAGAATCTATCTAGATAGGTGGTGTAATTTCACTGTCCCCTAACAAATTATAATTGAACCACTATAAATCCTGTCCTATTTTTTTAGCGTAAATTTTCTCTTAATTATTTTTTTTGATTATTTTTCCTTGAACAAATCTTCTAATTTGATTTTGTGTACTGTTGATTGACAATTTTAAATACAATTAATTAGTACTAGAATGAGAATAATGTTCTTATTATTAAGAGCACATCCACAACCGAATAAGAGTCTTATTCTCATTCTCATTAACTTGCTAACAACCACACATAAAATATGATTGTAAGACATCGCATTGCAAGAAAACCTACCAGATCGACCAAGACATTTCCTGCTACTAAAGGTGCAACTATAGTCCCACAGAGCTTGTCAATCACTAAGACACAACTCAATGAAGCCTTGGAAGAAAAAAAAATAAAACTAAAAAAAGCCTAATGCTTCTCTCATTAGGATGCATAAAAACCTACCTGAGGCCTCCTAAGCTATTGGTTCCCAAGCTATAGAATGACACCATTAGGTTAACAATATTAACGAACAAATTGATCCCCCCATTCCCAGTGACTAAATAGGCCTTGTGAAACCCATCCACCTACATTATAGCAGTCTACTGTTCCTAATCCACTTGTTGACCGAGAAGGGTCAAGGAATGTCATTGACAAGGATTAGGAGGCGTGACTACTGTTGGGGATATAAGGTGTAACGACCCGGATTTTTAAGACTCGATAATGCGTAAATATAAATATTTTCATTTAACCAAATGTCTCAAAAACCCGTATAAAAAAACTCTTTTTAAAAGTCGTATGGCCATACTTCACATTTAATACAAACATATTTTATGAATAGTAAAATGAGCCTAGTTTATGAAAATAACACAACATTTCCAAAACAAAACGACTTCCCAAAAAGGTCGATCCACATGTACATTTGCAAGGTAGACTCAGCCGCTCACTACTATGCCTTGCCCTTGTTCTTACCTACAATAGGAAACAACTAGGTAAGTGAAAACGATTAGTAAGTTCAACTTTAAAACAAAAGCATGCAGAGAATTATGGTTCTGGATCCATCCGGACCCTACACAATCAATTTCAAGAACGCAAAAGCATCCTGGAAAACTTATGGTCATGCCTGATAACCAATGACAAATTATTTCATATAAACAGATAAATTCCTGCACTCAGAAAATCCCAGAACAAGCAGATATATTATATCACAACTATTTCTTATCAACAAATAAAATCCCTGCACTTAGAAAATCCCAGAGCAAGAAGATATAATATATTACAATATAATTCGACACCAACGCTCGACAACTTCCAACAATTTGGGCGTAACACATCCTTCAGCATAAATGCTAATCTGTAAGAGAGAATCGAGTCTCAACACTAAGATCTAGCCAATAAATATCCTCATCAAGGGTAACTAACGCGTTACCTAGGGCATCACTACTTATCCAATAGTAAATCCCTCACAAGGGTAACCATCAAGTTACCTAGAGCATCACTACTTATTCAAGAGTGTAATCGAAGTTACACGGTTTTACAGAGACTTCTATGTTAATTAGTGGTGCTGGTGAGCAGTTGCCCCTAGGGTGTTCAGCCTCACTCAAACTTGGCAACCCCTAATATCTCTAGGCACTCTCACTGAATGGCTAATATTCACGGCCACTATCTGGGAATAACATATTAGAGCACTTGCTCGAGTTCTAACCGTTCACTGATTAAGTAAGCATGAGGGCCCCTAGGTCCCATTCATTTTTGTGCCCCTAGGTTTAAACCAGCAATCCTCACCTCTTGGCCACTCGTCGCGGTAATGAATCAGACATAATAAAATCAAGCAGTGTGACGGGGATTAGCCGTCTAGGATATGACAGATATCTACCGTTCATATTTTCTAAATCAGCACCCACTAGACTAATGTCTATGACAGTGTATATATGTGCATGTGTCTCTATACTAACATACAATACAATAGTCGTTTCATGTTGCAGCCAAACAATATAAGTTGACTTACTTGGAGTCCTTAGCTCTCAGTAGGATTTCACCCTCCAATATATAGTCCAGTTATGCTTTAGCCAATACTGTAATTATCCATACAGTATACTCGGATTAATTATGGCACTTCATAATTCATTATTATTATTATTTTGGGTAGTTTGGTCATTTTAAAAAATCATTAGTAAGTTTTAAAGATCCTTATTTGGTTTTAAACCCATTAAGGATATTCATACAAAAATATTTGAGACTAAACCCTAAGTCTCAAGGAGACCTAACCTATGGTCTCGATACCTAGGCTCGGGTATCACAATAGGATTTTACCACAATCCACTAAAAATCATATTCTTTAAAAGTTCCACTATTAACCCATACTTTCAACAGTCGGTAAAATATATAAAAGATTTTAGCCAGTAGTATATCCCGAAAATACTAATTAAATTCCTTAATTATTTTTCAAGAAAATAAACTCTTAGTTTTCCTTTTATTTTTCTTAAGGTTTTAATCTCTACAAACCGTTTTAAGAAAATTTCCTAATTTAACTTAATTAGGAAAACCATTAAAAAATTCTCATCTTGACTAGTGAATTTTTCCGAAGTCAATTAATCAAGTTTACTTACTAGAAAAATAATTCACCTTATTATTTTATCAAAATACAGGGTTTTAAACCCTCTTTTAATTAATTAACTTATTAATAAATTAATTCTTTTATTTTTTTGAAAGAATACATTTTTTTTAATAAAAATAATTCTCACTAAACTCAAAGTGGTATTTTAGGTCAAAATGTGTTTTCAAGACTTACCAAGTTTTTGTCTTGCACTAAGCAAAATTTTACTTTTTACCTTAACTTCCAAAATCTCATTTTTACACTAAGTGTGAAAACTCTATTTTTCACATTTTTAACTACATACGTTGTTAGGTCATAACTTGAAATTTACTTACCCAATTGTTAACAAAATTTCCCAATTTCATTTTTGGTATGTCATTTAGGTCTTTGTAAAATCATAGGTCAAAATGAGCATTTTTTATTGGTGAAATTATTTTCCAACAATGAGGTAAAAATGACCTTAATTTCAAGTCCTTATTTTTTCCAAACTTTGACACTTAATAACTCTCAAACCGTTCAGTATTTTCTTACCAAAGTTTACAGTGGATGCTTGACCCCTTGGAAGTCACAGCTCAAAACCTGTATTTTGTTTTAGGGTTCTCACCAAAACCCTTAGGGATTTTGGTTCCTATTTTCAAACATCAACACACAAGCATCATAAAAATTATAGAGCAACTACCATAGCCTTATTACATCACGAATAAGAAACTTTAAGCGTTAAATATACAAAATAATGCTTAAAAATAAAAACCATACAATAACAACCATAAAAAGTAAACTTTTTACCTCTTGTTGTTCTTGCTTAAGGTTTGGATCTTTATACTAGCTTTGGCTCCTTCAAAACCCTTTCAAAACCTTAACAAAATCCCCCAACAACATAGATAGTTAGCAATTTAAAAACCTATGGTTAAAACTTTACAAAGTCAAGTTTTTTGAAACTTTACATTAGGGAAACCCTTTCTAGACTAAAGCTTAGGCTTCCAAGCCTTCTTAGTGTTCTTGAGGTTGAAGATGGATAGAAAACTTGAGAGAGGGTTTTCAAAAAATATGAGAGTGAAAGTGAGAGAGAGTGGGTCGGATTTGGGGGCGGGGGGTTAGAAGGGTTTAGACTACTCTAAAATATCACTATCCATTTGCCATTAACCCTAATATTTAAAATGAGATTTAAAACTTAATTAATTTTGTTCACACCATTTAAAACCTCACATGGCCGGCCACCTCTTTTTATTTATGCATTTTTTTATAAAGGTTAATAAACATTTTCTAAGAAGAAAAATCTAAATTGACTTTCTATACCCCTTTTCACTCATAATAAAGTTATTATTATATATTTTTTTAAAAGAAAAAAATAAAACTTAACACATAATAATTAAATTAAATGTCTCTCACATTTATTTTAATTAATCACACAATAAATTTTAACCTAAAGTCCATTCATGGAATAAAATTCCCCAATTCGGTAAAATTAAGCATTTATCACAAAATGCCCTAAAATTTCCATTTTCCCTTAGGTTTATAATTTTTGACCAAACTTTAATTTTTATGAATGTATTTTATGCCCAAAATATATTTTCCATAGTTTTTTCTTTTATTTTCCGAGATTTTTTCCCGATCAGGGTTTTTGTGTCGGTCCAAGACCGAAAGTCTTATCTTGACTTTTAAACACAAAATTCATAATTTGGCTAGCAATAATTCATGGAAATAAATTCCAAGCAAATATAATATTAATTAAAATAATATTCTTAACTTGGGGAAAAAAAATCCTGACCCGAGTCGTTTCAAGGCACCTGAAATGCAGGACGTTACATAAGGCTTATACTTTATTAAATCAACAATTAATAATGGGAAAAGTATAGAATTTCAAACCCTAGAGACTAATTAAGAACCATATTCATAGTATGGATGCAAATCTTGATAATTAAAGATTAAATAAATATAATATGAATTTAGAATGAAAACGACACAAATAAGATCAAAGTAACTAACATCAAAGTGTAAAGGGGACCTTTCTTGAAGAACAAACCCTAGGAACATAAAATTACAAGCTATGATTTTATGTAAAACACAAAAGTTGCAAGACTTGACATAAATGAAGATTTGCTGTCCAAAAGTCTCTATTCCTAGCCTTTTCTATGGAAATGCTTGAAGCTACTACAATGAAATGACATTGGGTTACACAAGCCTTGATCCTTCTGACAAGCCAAGCTTTCTTGATGAAGATCTTGTTGAAAATAGTAATCTTTGAGCTAGAGAGAGAGAGAGAGAGGGGTGAGTCATCAATACACAAATTAACTCATATGAACCCCTTAAATAGTATAGGACACTAATTGGACTCAATTAGATGATTTAAATATAAGTTTTGGCGCTAATTTATGTAATTGTACGGGTATTCCATAATTTCCCAAGCGATGCATCACCTGGCACTAGACGATGCATTGCCTATGACTAGGCAATACATCGCCTGGTCTTTATGAGGTCATTTTCAAGGCTTAGGCAATGCGTCACCTCCTACAGGGCGATGCATCGCTGATACCTCTATTTTGGAACTTCAAGATTTGTCTGAAAACACCTCTTAATACTCCCAAACTTCTTGGGTACTCTTAAAAACTCCAAATAAACATTTTGGAAGCAAAAAGTTGATTTATAAATGCCTATACCGAAAGTAAGCTTTTCGTTGTTAGCTTTTGTGAAATCATTATTGTTTTAGCACCTCTTCATGCCTAAATAATTTCACCATTTATTTAACCAATCTCAATATTCCCCCACTTGGTTAAATACACCCTCACTTCTCTAGTCAATGACATTAGTTCATAAATTAAAGTACATTTTGGGTTTAAACTTTACCTTAGTAAAAATACTACAAATCTAAAACTGGTAATGTCTCACATACCTCTATCTAATTACTTATGAATTTCCCATTGTTCTCATCCAACACTATTAATGGTCTTGTGCTTGATCCATTCATGAACCATCCAAAGAGAAAACTTCTACTCTCTTAAGAGGCGGCCCACCTCTAGGTTCACATAGGTGAGATTCTTACAACATATTTGCTACCTTTAGAGATGCTTGTTGCTCTTCAACTAAATTTCATTAAAAGCCCTAGGCTTAACCCTCACTTTGATAGAAACCAATGTTAACTCACCCTTGATGAGACTTTAAGTTGTTATTGTTGAAACTATTTCTGTTTCGAATGACTTGTTCATACCCATTGAGCTATACACTAGATGTAAACAAGTTTTGAGTTGGGTTGTCGTCGTTGGGGTATCTATATATCAAGGAGTTTTAGTCCTATCCCTTTTGAAGTGGAACTTACTAACCTCTTCACAAGAGGTTTTGTAAATGGATCTGCTAAGTTCTCACTTGTCTTTGTATATAAGATTGATATGATTCCTCATCGAATCAATTGTCTTACATACTCATATCTTATACTTATATGTGTAGACTTCCCATTATTTATATTCCATTATAAGCTCTAGCTAATGTGGATTTTTTATCACCATTCGGATATTCCTCTTGAAATCCCTAAGAGAATTGGCCTCTTTGCCATTTTCCGCTAGAGCTATAAACTCATTCTCTATGGTTGAGTGAAATATATGTTTGTTTCTTTGGGCCCTAAGAAATCACTCCTCTTTTGAGCATAACACCCAACCGATGGTGAAAATATTTCCTCCCACACTCGATAGCCAACTTGCATTAGATTATCCCTCAAGTATCTTAGAAGAGATTAGAGATCTAGCATCTTGGTCCTCTCTAGATACTCTAGAATTCTCTCAATTGCCTTCCAATATTCGATACTTGAATTGCTAGTAAACCTACTTAGTTTACTAACAACTCTACCATTGTTCTTTTCAAACTTCATGCTTGAATCAAATGGTGTATTCGCCTATTTGATTTTAAGATTACTAAACTTGTCAAGCACTTTCTCAACAAAGCGAGCTTGACTTAAGGCATAACCCCCACTATTTCTTCTCACTTTTATACCAAAGAGGGTATTGACCTCTCAAAGGCCCTTCATTTTGAAAGTGGAAGATAGAAACCTCTTCGTACCTATTATGCCTCTCATCTCATTACTCAAAAAAAAAACCATCAATATATAGACACACCAAGAAGACATAGCCATCACAAGTCTTAGAGTATAAGCACTTGTCCAAATTATTGTGTCTAAAACCATCCAAAACAATAACTTTATCAAACTTCTCATGCCATTGTTTTGGTGTTTATTTTAAACCACATAATGATTTAACAAGCCTACACACTTTATGTTCATTTCTCCTCAGAACAAAACCCTCCAGTTGTTCCATATAGATCTCCTCATCGAGAATTCCATTTAGGAATGCCATTTGGACATCCATTTGATGAACATAAATGTCATATAATGATGATAAGGCAAATAAAACTCTTATTGTGGTTGTCCTTGCAACTGGTGCATACATGTCAAAATAATCGAATCCTCCCTTTTGTTTAAACCCTTTAGCTACTCATCTAGATTTGAACGATTGTATGTGCCATCAATGTGATATTTCCTCCGAAATACCCACTTGCACCCAATTTATTTTGAACCTTGTGGAAGGCCTACTGATTCCCATGTGTGGTTTTACATAATTGAATCCATCTCATCATTTATTCCCTCCTTTCAATAGTGGAGTCTCTCAAAGACATTGCTTCTTGGTATGTTTTGGGATCATCCTCAACTTGAAGAATCATAGGAAATTTCCATGTGACTTCTTCAAGTTTACCATAGAGTATCTCTACTTGAGAAAATTTCTCAATTGATCCCATTTCTTTAAGCTTTTGGCTTCTCTAAGGCAATATTAGTTGCTAATCAACCTTTGGATCTTTCTCTTTATGAGATTCTCCAACACTTGTGGGTTCTTGAGAGTTGCTATCACAATATAACATATTCTAAAAGAGCTCCACTTCTGTTGATTCTTTTATCACATTAGACTGCAAGTCTAATAGCCTATAGGCCTTGCTATTTGAAGTATAGCCTACAAATGCATATTTTACGGCGCTTGGACCGAACTTGGTCCTTTTAGGCACCGTGCTCTTGGAATAAGCAAGGTACCCCGACACTTTAAGATAGCCTAGGTTAGACTTCTTTCCTCTCCATAACTCATATGGAGATATATTTTTCTTTTCATAGGAATATGATCCAATATATGACACACAGTAAGCAAAGCTTCATCCCACAAATTATAACACAATTTAGCATGTAAAAGCATAGAGTTAATCATCTCAAGATAAGTCATATTCTTTCTTTCAGCTATCCCATTTTTTTGTGGAGTGTATGGTGCAATGCATTCATGTATAATGCCATGTTGTTCATAAAACACATTGAAATAATGTCAAAGGTACTCACCACCTCTATCACTTCTAAGAGTCTTTATTTTCCTTTCCAATTGATTTTATACTTGAACTTTATAGAATTTAAATGCATTAAATTCCTTATCCTTAATCTTAATAAAATACACATAATTATACCTAGAACAATTATCTATAAATTCATGAAGTATCTATTTTCTCCTCTAGTCAACATGCCATTCAATTCACATAAATCACTATGCATTAAACTAGCAAGTTTGAACATCTATCAACACTTGGAAAAAATGTTTCTTTACCATCTTGGATTTAACACATAATTCAAATTTATCATGCTCATTCACATCACAATTAATCAATTCACATAAAAACTATTTTAATAGTGTTATAACCTATATGAACAAGTCTATTATGCCACAAAGTAATAAAACTAGAATTAATCACATTACAAAAATTAGATGTCATATAAATATTGTCATTATAATGAGTACATATTTTGATAATCTCATCACATGTATAACCCTTTCCAACAGAAATGACCAATTTAGTCAAACTGAGTTTACCAAATTCAAACTCCATTTTGATACCATATTTACTCAATGGACTTCCACTGATAATGTTTCTAGTCATACCAATATAGAAAACATTAGTTAGCGTAACTTTCTTTCCATTAGTGAAGAGCACATCAATGCAGCCCCTTCCAAGTGCCTTGGATCTCTTTTCATTTCTCATTTCGACTTCAAGTCTCGCATTTGCACTTTCAAAGGTTTTGAAAAGAGCTTTTTCATAGGTTGCATGAATGGTGACACAAGTATCATGCCACCAACCTTGCACCTTTCCTTGGGTTGCATTAACTTCACTAAAGGTTGCAATGATGTCAACATCAAATGCATTGGCCTTGGTCTCTTTACTTAGGTTTTCAATGATCTCAACATCAAATACATTGACCTTAGTATTTTCACTTTCTTTTGCAATGATCTCATCATCAATTGCATTGACATGTTCACATTATCTTAAGGTTGCATTAGTCTCATCACTACATGCATGAACTATGTCAATTCTCTTTACGGTTATCATGTATTTCTCATTGAATGCATTATTCTCAATTAGGGTTACAATGCATTCCACATTAAATGCATTAAATTTAATCAAAGTCACAAAGATCTCATCGTCAATTAAAGTGACTAAATTAAATTTATTTAGAAGTGCAATTATCTCAACATCAATTGCCTTAACCCTAATCTCATTATAGTTAATTTTAATATTTACATATCTCACATGATGATCAATAACTTTATGAACAAACAAGTATAACAATCACCATTGAATTGTTCATTAACATTCACCATTGTACTCTAAATATAAGCAATAAACCCACACTCACAAAGATATGGCAACAAACACATTTCATTCAAATTCTTAAAATCTACACATTTAAAATGAGTTGTCTCATCCTTTGTTGATGAATACTTTGAATCCATATCCACATTCATGTAGAGCATTTCCAGATAGAACCTTCTTTGATCTTTCATGGTTATGTGTTCAATACAAATCGAATCTTGAAACAAGGATTTGAAGATTCACTACAAGAAAAAATATTTACAATAACTCTCGAAAAGTGTTATCAAATGCAGTTTAAACACTTTAGAAAGTGTTAAGTCTGCCCATGTTATTAAAAGTCTTGTCATTTGATTACATTTTTTACATGTTATTAAATAGACTATTATAACATTGTTTTGGTGTTATATATTGTAAATAGTAACATTATTTAGATGTTATGATTCTTTATTTAAGTATTTTTTTTCATTTAATTACATTTTAAAAATGTAATCTTATTATTTTTAACTACATTTTCAAGATGGAATCTTATTATCTTTAATTACATTTTCAAGATGTAATCTTATTATCTTTATTACATTTTCAAAATATAATCTTATTGTTTTTAATTACATTTTCAAGATGTAATCTTATTATTTTGTAATTACATTATTCTCATGTTATATTTAAGGAATATTACATTTTATTATTGTTATAAATTTTTACTAATAACTCTTTGTTAATGTTATTTTTTGTATTTTTTATAACACTTTTGAAGTGAAATTGTCGAATTTTATAACGCCTATTATTTGTCCCAATAATGTAATTAGAATTTGATAAAAATCTAATGTATTTTTTTGTATTAACCAAAATATCCAATACATATGTGTCCTAAATAAAAAAATTTAAGTACAAAATACGATAATGAAAGTTCATGCTTAGAAATATAATGTCTAATGAGTCCAATAAAAGACAAATTGTAACATTTGTCTAGCACTATCTCTTTAATAATTGCAAGCATCCAAGTCTTGTGTCGCTTTCTTCATCACCTAGATAACATAGAGAAAAACATGCAATAAGAAAACAAAACTCATGTTACTATCATAACCATTAGCATAACCGTTAGTTGCTATTTTTCTAAAAACAAATCGGCAGCATAACATCTATTTTTCAATAAATCCTAAATTTTGAAACATGGCAATTTTATCTCATATTTTCACAGAAAACAGTTCCAGAAACAATATGATACAACTCATTATAACAAGGAAGATCAATCTTTACCTCATTGTAACTTTGTCGGCGGGCCAAGCAATATTACTTCCAACACTTTCTTCAATACAAGTTATCCCTGAAAAAAATGTAACAATAAAATAAAACTCATATGTTATCTTTATAACCAAAAAGCATAACAGTTTGTAGCCATTTTTCTTTCTTTTTTTTTAAAAAAATGGTAGCTTAATAATTATTTTTCAATAAATCCAAAATTTTGAAACTTGCAATTATATCTCAAATAACCTATTCAACCTATTCAAATAACTTATCGTGCTATGACTTTGAGATGAGACAGACATTCTATGCCCTCAGAGGTAGACAAGATAAATTATTTTTAAGCTCCATATAGAATGGGAATAAGACCCAAGAACAAGAACCATTCTTAACAATAAACTGCCATGCCAAAAAAATAAATCAGTTACAATAGAGTCATATCTCATAATGGAAAAATCTAAATTTTCAAGGCAAGAGCCACTGTGCATAGTAAAATCAATGGGGTACCTATATTGTATACCCTATATTGAAGTTCTTTGACAAACTTATTTAAGAAGCCAAATCAGTATAAAATGAATATTTGCCTCCAAAAGCTTACTTAAAGTGTATATGAATTATAGTAAAATTCAGTACCTCATTCAAAAGTTGAAATATTTTTTTTGGAGTAGTTGTTGCCTCATCTCCAAAAGGGTTTTCATCCTAGCCTAATAACTCCCTAACTATTTGCACATTCAATATAAAATACATCGAATCAATGCCAAATACATTTATCTAAGTATCATTAACCAAATAAATAGAAAAATTCTCACTCAAATTTGAGAGAGAGGTAAGATAAGACATTTAGGAACTTTCAATAACTTGGTCATGATTAAAAAACTTCAAAACAGATCTAAAGTTGACTCACCTTACAAAATTTGAAGCCATGTCTCTTGATTCCCCAAAAAACCCAAGTGTCACATAAACAAGGGCATCATTGCAAAAGGACAAATAAATACATCCTGTAAACAAAATAAACACAAAGCATAGTTTCAAAACAGGTACATGAATATATAAAAATTTCTTATAAATTTTAATATGAATCAATCAAAATATGTTACATATTTCAAGAAAAAACATAATACAGTGACAAACCTGCTTCAACTGATATGAAGAAGAAGTAGGTGAAGCTTTAATTGTGATTATGAAATTCCGTTAAGGAGAGAGTGAAATCTGAATCCAACTAGAGAATGAAAAAGATGATGCTAAAAGGGGTCAAAATAAAGAAAAGCACGAAATCCAAATGAATTGTTTTTAATACACTGATGATTTTGCTTCTACTAGAGAAATTTTAGGATTATATAAGTTTTATATAACATTAATTGTAGTGACACAACATTCTAAAATAAGAGTTCAATCTTAATCCTTTGATCAATTTAAAAAGGGTAAAGAGAGGGTGATAAATATGGAAATAAAATCCTACATACACAGTGATATATATTTGATCTTTGAGTCAATATACATGAGCATATGCGCTAATATAATATATTATCATGTGTGACGTGGGAATATGTAGGCCAAGACTTTTGGTAATGAGAACTTACAACAAACATACCATCATTTTAAAGAATATTAGCATTTATATTTACTCATAATATATATATATATTTATATATCAACACCTCACATCTTATCTCCTATACACATAAATATGTATGCCTTTCAAAACTCCTTTGTTTATAATAAACTGTCCACTATGATACAATTAGCTATCTATTTTTAATGCTAGTGTCTTCATCACATATACAAGACTTGGAGCCTAGATTAGCAAAACAAGAAAATGTATAATGTATGCAATCTCAATAACTAGTTGGTCGATCAACTACCATAGCTCCTAAAAAAATAAGAGAACGAAAAACTTTCGTAGGGAATCATAATATGGCTCTGAAAAAAATAAAGAAATGGCAACGCATAGAAGTAGAGGGACATGGCAGGAGTGGGCAAAAGGAATGGTTGCAATAATAAAACTAACAAAGAGAAAATTATTGATGAATCCCTGATTCAGTGATGTAAAAACAAAAAGAGAAATTGAAATAAAGATATACCTAGAGTGAGGGTTAGGTTTATGAGTGTGGATGTAATGACCCACTACTCTAGACTTTTGGACCATTAACGAAACTATACATGCAAATCCTTAATAAAACTTACATTTGCGAAAATACCATAACTTTATTGGAAACTTGTAGAAATAAGAGTTACTTTCATAAAATATCAAGTAGGATATGGGATCCCATTGTCTTTAAAACAAAACATAATTTAAAGTGAAAAGGAGTTACATAGAAAGTGCGGAAAAATACATGTAAAACCATAAAAAAGGTAAAACAAGACTACATCCTCGAAAATCGAACTCTCGACTCCTTGACTCCATTCACCACCGATACACATTCTCCCAAGCATCCATGAATCTTATTGCCACTATAGCTATTTTCCTGCACATATAAACAAAAAGGAATGAGCCTAATGCCCAGCAAGGAAAAATCTAATACATAGTTCATATACATAATTTCATAAGAAACATAAAAACTTAACATAACACTTATATCATACACATACTATAATGGCCATTATTACTTGGGGTCCCATAGACTAAACAAGTCATATGCCCATGAGATTAGTGGGGTCCTACTAGCTAAGTAGCTCATATGCCCATAATCTATTTGGGGTCTTGTTAGTCATATGGGTCATATGCCCAAGCCTACAAACATATATATATCATAACACTTATCATAACATAAGAAACATAAGATAACATATAGAACATATAACATATGCATTTCTATCCTATTTTCCTTACCAAAGATACCGGGATAAGAGGACAGCGTTGGGACTTTTGGAACACTCCTAAAACCATATATAACAGGGTGAGTAGATTGAAGAAAAAGTAATGAAAAGAATGGAAGGACTGGAATGACTAAACCTTTGAGAAACATACTTACCAAAAACTTATGTGTAAGTTCTTAGATTTCCTAACCAAAATAAGAATAAGGTTAGAAGACTGAGTAGAAGACTATGAGAACTTAAAAGATCAAGTACAGAAATGAACTAGAGTTTTGGGTTACCTTGAAGACTTGTAAGACCAATCTACACCTCAAACCGAAATACTATAAAACCTTACTTCCCAAAGGGTTTGATAAGCTTATGATTCCCCAACCCAGGTGTTTACACTCTCACACTCACTTAGGACTTGCAGCCTCTGAACTTAGAGCAAAAGATGAATAATGGCTGGGTACTAGGTCCTATTTATAGAGTTTAGGAATGAAAGGATCTTAATTTTACTTGAATAAAAATAATAGCTTTTTAGGTGAAAATAATTTGAATTATCGTTCAGCAGAGGCTGAAGACTCGTTCAAAAAGGTGCTGGACTTATCAAGAGGTTGAATGGCTGAAAGGAAAAAGAATTCAAAAACTTTTGAAATATACTGAAGGAGGCGATATATCGCCCCCTGTAGGCGATATATCGCCTGGGCCAGTATGCCCAAGGCTGTCGTGCATCGTCTCGTGTTTTCCGTATCTATGTGCTGCGATATATCGGCACACGCTGATTAATTAAACACGAAATTACACATTTTTAGCTAAGTTTGAATGGAGTAAACAGCCTTGACTAAGCCCTCAACGTATTCAAAGCTGCTGACTGACCTTATAGCATTCAAACTTTACCCCTTATTAAATTTAATCCTCAAAATACTTAATCCTTAATCCTTAATCCTTAATCACCCATTCATAACATGTGCTTAAAATCCTATTGATTCTTATCTAAACCTTATAGTATAATAAATATTATCCTTAATGTCAGTCATATAATCAAACCTTAGGTTAAAATTAATATTCTTAAACTATAGGTTAAACTTAGAAAATCTATAAGTACTACTATGAGTGTCCAAATAGTTCCCGGTCTGAACCAAAAATCCACAGTTACAAAGATAATGCTATAAATACTATAATACTACTATCTAACTAGCTAAGTAAAGTTCTTGGACTCTACAGTGAAAAAAGATGAATGAAGATGGATAAATGGAGATGCCGAAGTACATAACCATGCCAATGTGAGCTTGAAATCGAGAAAGTGAGTTCCAAAAATCGAAGAGAGAAATGAAAGAAAAGCGAGAGAGGAGTTGTTGAGAAATGGGAGAGAGTGATAAAATAAAAGATTCTCTTTTCTTTTGTACCAAAAGTTATAATTAAACTAAAAGATGTTTAATTTTTTTTACATTGGTTACATTTTTTAAAACATGTAATTATTTAATGTAATTAAATAGCAAAATTCTTGTAGTGATTGTAGAAGATGAAAACATTTTCTCTCGTTGTTGATTATGCAAAACAAAAAAAAAAGTAATTAGAGATATAGATTTTTATTGTTGGGCTTATAAGGCTGATACTTTATTAATTCAACAATTAATAATGGGAATAGTATAATATTTCAAACCCTAGAGACTAATCAAGAACTATATTCATAGTATGAATGCAAATCTTGATAATTAAAGATTAAATAAATAAAATATGAATTTAGAATGAAAATAACACAAATAAGATCAATGTAAATAAGATCAAAGTGTAGAGTGGACCTTTCTTTAAGAACAAACCGTAGGAACATAAAATCGCAGGCTATGATTTTATGTGAAACACAAAAGTTGCAAGGTTTGCCACAAATGAAGATTTGTTGTCCAAAAATATCTTTTCCTAGCCTTCTCTATGGAAATGCTTCAAGCTACTATATTGGAATGAGATTAGGATAGATAAGACTTTATCCTTCATACAAGCCAAGCTTTCTTGATGGAGATCTTGGAGAAAACTAGTAATCTTGGAGCTAGAGAGAGATAGAGTTGAGTGATCAATACACCAATTAACTCATATGAAACCCTTAAATAGCATATGACCCTCATTAGACTCAACCAATGAGATTAGAGTATTTAAATTTAAGTTTTGGAGCTAATTTATGTAACTGTACCAAATTTTCGTAACTGCCCAAGCGACACATCGCCTGGCCCTAGGCAATGTATCACCTGGCATTAGGCGATACATCACCTATGACCAGGCGCCTGGTCTGTCTCGGGCCTTTTTCAAGGCTTAGGTGACGTGTCGCCTCCAGGAGGCGATGCATCGCTGGCGCCTCTATTTTGGCACTCCAAGACTTGTCTCAAAACACCTCCAAATGCTTCCAAACTTCTTGGATAGTCTTATATACTCCAAATAAAAAATTTGGACTCAAAAAGTTGATTTATAAATGCCTATATCAAAAGTCAACTTTATCTTGTTGACTTTTATGAAATCATTATTGATTTAGCACCTCTTCGTGCCTAAATAATTTCAACATGTATTTAACTAATGTCAACAACTACCCTACCTACACTTCAAGAGGTTGATCCTTGCAATGTCCTCAATGAGCAACAACACTCACATGAGCAAGAGCATACAATACACTTCAAATTGAGAGAAAAGAGCTAACAATCCATAATAAAGTGAGAGCTTGACCTTCATAATAGTAGATACTCCATTATAAAATGAAAGCTTAATCTTCAAAAGAGAAAAAACTCCATCACTGAATGAAAGATTAATTTTCATAAGAATAGATACGCCGTTTTGGAGTCAGAGCACGATCTAAAATAAATAGACACTCTTGTTCGTAATTTTATCATTGGACATGTTAGGAATAGTGCCTTTAAAGCAATTGTAGTTGACAAATCTTTTAAATGAAATAAATAATTTAATTGAATTAATATATATATATATAGACAATGTATGATATTATATTGATAATATTAAGTAAATGTGTGAAACATTCCAAATTTATCTATGTGGTCTTAATCACATATTGGTATGAGAGGATTGAGATTAAGATAAGAAACTTAAACAGTTCACAGTAAAATAAAGTTATGGAATCTTTAGATCAATTATTGCTAGTACGGTCTACTAGTATTATGAATACATGTGACCTAGATCTGGGTTACTAGTGTAGTAGGACACTTTAGTGGAGGTACTTTGTATGCTGAGAGTATGTAGAACTGGACTAGATGTGATTTGTTAATACTTGTTTAAATACCGTTTCAAAGTATTAATCAAACACATCAAACAATTATCATATACAGGATGATCTTAATCCTAAGGTTGCCCTGAACTCCTATATATGTCATCTCATCCTTTGATTCATGCGTTAAGGTTTGTCAGAATGATCAGGTTAAGAACAATTATTTTGGGGACTCAATTATGTATATGGCTGGGGACATAGTTTAACAGAAATGGAATCTATACCTTCTTATAGATTGAATAATGGTTCCCCATTGGGTTGGATTTTGGAACTTAAAAGGTTATGAGCGCTCACGTTGTAAACTTGTTGTGACACAACCTTCACTAGTAAAGTCAATGGTACTCTAGGAACAAGATATAGCTAAAAGGATAAAATGATAATTTTATTCCCTTTTAATAATGAACCATTAATAGAGGATTAATGTTGTATGTAATGATTATATCAATGGACACTTTATTTTTTAATAAAGTACTCTATAAATATATGTTTGTAATTATCAAGAGTTCAATCTCATATTTATAGTGGAGTAATCAATATGATTATTTAATCAAAGAGCTTTGATAATAATCTAATATTTATTGGATCTTGATATTATAGGTCCATAGGTCCCCAGGGTGGCTCTATCAACACCATATCAATGTAAGAGTTGATACAAGGGTATAACTGTAATTTTGGAATTTGAGAAGAATTTTATTCTTCGGGTCAAGTATGCAATTATATGATAATTGAGTTTGAATAATTAATTTGGAATTGATTATTAATTTTTGAAACTATATTTATTAATTTAAGGGTAAATTCCATTTTGGACCCTATGTTTTGCAAAAGTTACCGATCAGGCATTTTGTTTTGTTAAATGACAATTCAGACCATGTGTTTTAGAAAATAGAACCTTATACCAAATTTTGGTTAAAAATATTTCAAATATAATCTTTCATTCTCAGCTCCTCGGTCACTTTCCTTGCTTCTCTGAACCCATCGCATTACTAATGACCCAATAATTGATCTTATAACTGAAATTTTTTGACAAAAATTAGGTATAACGTACTTATTTGTTCCATTTTGCAAAACACAGGGGCCAATCAGTAACTTTTGCAAAACACAGGGTCAAAAATTTCGAATTTCATATATGTAAATAAATTATTTAATTTTTGAAATTAATTATTTTATTTTAGTGGGAGAAAATAAAATTGGTAAGTGAAAAATAGTTTTTTGATTTATTTAATTTTAAAAAGATGATGATAATGATGATCATCAATTTGAATTTAGAATTTAAAATTTAAATTTTGAAATATGGTTGTCATCTTTTCGTTAACAAGATGAATACCTTATTTTGTGGAAGATTGAGTTTAATTAAATAATTAAATAAAAGAAAAATGCAATATCCCTGAAAAGGATATTGCAATCCACGCATGACACAGTCCAAGGATTGTGCCATGTGTGTATGACTACACTGATATTGTATTAGTGTTGATTTTATTTTATTTATTCAATTATTTAATAATTTGAAAATAGGTTTTATCAAATTTGGTAAGTTAGATATTTATCTAAATCAAATCCTATCATCATTATGATATTACTATTATTATTATGAATAATAAGGTAATATAAATCTCTATATATATGATATAGAAGAAGAAGAGAAATCAGACAACACACAACATACCAATAATACAACGCAATACATAATTTAGAATTTTCTTCTTCTTCTTCTTCTTTATTATAGCTATTCTCATACCATAATCCAAGTTCTCATGTGTTGAGAAATACTTGTGATTCCTAAAATACAAACCCATGTTCTTCGGAAGATTATTGTTTGAGTGCTCAAAGCTTTGGATAGGAAGATAGGCTTCAAGAGGTAATTGTTTATGTTCTTGATATTTTTTTTATGTTTATATGTTTTATATAAATATATTGTATATTTATATATATATGTTGCATGATTAATAATATTGTATGTTAATGTTTTTGGATTGTTTTCTTGTTCATATAATCTGTTTATATGAGTGATGAAATTTTTTTATTGCTGTTGTTCCTAAAACAATGAGCCCACCATGCCAATTTCGCTGCTTGCTCTGAATGTTTTTCCAATAATTGGTACCAGAGTAGAACATTAATCTATACATATTATTAATTGATGTGTGAGATTATATGCATTTTTATATTATATGTGATATATGTTTGAATGGATGGATGTTTATTTTCATGAAGATAGATTCTTAAGGGTTGTTTATTATGGTGCTTTTGAGTTTAGGAATTGTTCTTAAAATTTCTAGATGAAATATGTAAGTCATTTTGGGGTATAGGAATTTTTTTATTTTTGTTTGAAAATTCTAGGTAAAAATTATGTTGGAGCCCGACCCCGAGCCCCAGCCCAAGCTGTTGCCTGTGCACCACATCCAGTCGTACCCCTACGCCCCTGCGCACCAGCCTAGCCCGTGCGTGCATGCCAGCCGCGCCCTTGCACCAGGTGTCACGGGCTGACATTTTGACAGGGGAAATGTCCATGCGGTACCTTGACTCATTTGAACCAAGGTTGGCCTGCCAACCATTCGAATAACAATGGGTACATTTTTCGCGCGACCGTGTACCTCTGTACACTTCTGTCTCTCGAACAACTCTCGCCGAGTCACGCTCTCAAGCATCTATGAGTGCATTTGTGCATCAACGCTCTCTTACCCAGATACTCACACGGTTCATAGGTTTCCACTATGGCAAGGAAAATCCCAACACCGATGCTCACCCAGACATTCACAAGCCAAGGTAGCATGTGTGGCCAAGAGCCAACACCAAGCTAGCGTGCCAACGCCTCCCATCATGTCCCATTCAACATTATATGAATAGTTTCCATCATAGAACAAGGACTGCCATAATCCCTTGGTCCACTCCTCAAGGAACCATGCCTTCATGCATGTTGGCAGGCCCTCGAGCCTAGCTGCCAGACTAGTAACACACTGGACCTCTGTCCTTCTGAAGCATAGTGCACCCTCCAATGCTTGTATGCTAACAAGTCCGACGAATGACTTCCCGTGCCATATCATGTCGAGACTTGTGGCCATGGCACACCACGATGTCTCTCGAAGATTTGGGCCACGTTCCATGCAAGCGACATACTAGCAAGCCAAGGGAGTTGTATCCATAAACCTCTGGCAACATACTTCAACGCACTACCGGGGCGACTCGGTAATGTCCATGAGTACTCCTACTCATGAAGACATATGAGTCCCCTTGTGGTCCTCATATGCCCGTCCTAATAGCCCTCCCAACTAGTAGTATTTCACTTGACGCACCTGTGCCAGGGGTGGTGGAGAGCTGACACCAGGTGCTCCCCCTACAAAGAGCCTTCTTAGCTTTTAGCATTCTACCAGGAACATATATGATTTTTTCTTGGGAGACATATTTAGCTCTCAGCTCTCTAATTCTCCAAATCTTCCAAATCCAATTCCACCATTGCGTTCATTAACCCTTCAATATAGAACCTACCATGTCCCCATCCATTTTCGGGCAATATTGAAGATATTTACGAAAATTCCATTGCCGTAAAAACTAGGCATCAGCATGCTCACCAGCCTTCACCCTCACGTATGCATCTGACCGCGCACCAACCTAGCTTGTAACATTCCCTTAAGGCTGGAATGTTACACCAGGCACAACGCTTTTGCGCCTAGCCAATGTGCACCCCAGCTGCGCTGCAGCCTGCTTCCAACCGTGCCCATGCCGGACCACTCTAGCCGTCGCACCCTTGGTACAACCTAGGGCAAACAAACCCTAGTGTGTTGTTATCATAGTTATTTATTATTAATTTATTTAATTAAAAATCAAAAATTGAATAAAAATTGTTTTAATTTGGAAATATCTTTAATTGAAATAATGTTGATTATTTTCCTTAATTAAAAATATTTTAATTGTTATCTTCAATAATTAAAATTGTTTTGATTAAAATATCCAAAATTAAAATTATCTTGAATTTTAATTTATTAAAATTAAATTGTTCAATTTTATTTTTGAATTAAACTACCCAAATTCAAATTGGGCCTTAGAAAGTGGTGTTAAAACCCAAAGTTTAATCATTTTAAAAGTTTGTTTAAAATAATTAAAAAATTTCGTAATTCAAAATGGATATGGAAAAAGGTTGGCATTGGCTCAACAAGACTACATCTCAAGGTTCAAGACCAAAGTGTTCTTAATCAAGCCTTAATTAGTCTATGTTACATTTTCATGTATTTTTTTGCAAGTGTTGTAATTTTTTCTAGAAATACCCAAAAGTTACCATACCTTCTTTTATTTACTTATTATAAATGTTTGAATGCGATTAAAATGTTTAATATTTTGTCATGCATTATAACATGCCATTCATATACCCCCACACAGTATGCAACTAACATGCATCACATTCGTGAAGAAACATGCTATTAGGAACGTCCTATAATTTTTGTTGTATGTTTATATGTGATAATTTATATAATAATAAATTTAGTCTTAATTAGTTAAGAAGATAAATCAAAATTAATGTTGTTTAATTTGATGTTTTAATGAAAAATGTTATGTTAAAATATAAATGTTATTCTCTTAATTAGAGCAAAATTAGAATTAGAATTAAGGGCACAATTTTGTTTTGTTTTGCTTAATTGGATTAGTAGTTAATAGAATATCATTTTGTAACAATAATTAAATTTATTTTTACAATTAAATTAAAAAAATATTGATTTTGTGAAAAATACACTTTTCAAAATAGTGAGTAGGAGAGGGAGTTATGACAATAAGTCCCATGGTCTCCACTATTGGTTGAACACCGAGAGCATAGGAAGAGCCTCATGTTGCCTCCGTTTGCGGCCTCCCTAAGGAATGACTTCCAAATATGTTTATCTCTCATGAGAATATAATTAGTGATGTATTTCAAGTTTGACTGACCCTAAGGCACACTCTTGAGTTAAGTCATTGATTGAAAATAATGGGTTACACTCCAAAGGTGTATCTAGGCTTTCGAGCATGACTAGTGCATCTTGACCAAACTAGTGGTAGTTCATAAGTCAAAAGAGAAAAAAATCATTTTTAAGTTTTCACTTATTAAATTGAGATTTGTCTCAAAATTAATTTGGAATTAGTCTAACCTACCCTAAGGCGGTTCATTAACTTTTCAAATTAATTTATCGTGGATTAGTATACATTTTTATGTGTTTTTATATGTTGTATTCATGCATCATATTTACTTTTCCAAATAAAATTTGATATTTATTATATGTTTGAATTCATTATATTTTATTTATTTATTTCCAGCAACAATTGTTAATTCTCTTAATCCTGATCAAGAACCTCAAAATATGAAAGAACCAATTAATCCTCATGATGGTGACCTTAGTACCTTTCATTTAGACTTCAATAATCGAGATGTTTGGTACAGAAACATACACATAATTCTGAGTGAACTAAAAGTATATGATGCAATCATTGATGTGACTCTAGACGAGTAATCAACTTTATCTGATTATGATAGTCATACAAAATATGTGGATTGGATGAGACTGATTATTTGGATCGTCATTGCATACTAAAGACTGTGCCTAACGATATTAAATCAAGATATGTGAACCTTAGATCTACATATGAGATATGGGAAAGGATCAAAATAGATTCTTTTGATCACTTGAGAAGTTTGCAAGAAGAAAGGGTAATATGATTTGCTCATCTCCTTTTAATATATTTGAATAGTTGATTCAAATTTTTATGCCACCATATTTTTATCTTGTTTTTTCAGGAACGCATAATTCAAGAATAGAAAATAATGCGAAAGAAAAACAAGAAAAGGATTGCAGATTGGTAGACCAAGAGATAACCGACATGGAAATTAGTTTTTTCATTTCAACTTTGTATTAAGTTCTTTTTCTTTAAAGTAGTTCAAGAAGTCTTTCTAGAAACTATGTTTTAGATACCTTTATTTGATGAATAAACAAGTTTAGTATTTCTTTTGAATAATAAATTCATTTGTTAATTTTGAAATATACTTGTTCCACCTATTTCAACAACGAGTATAAAAGATAATTATGAATTATTTATTATTGTGCAAATCATAGATTTAATAAGACATCTTATTCCAACAATAATTAAGTGAAACATATATGTGAATTATTTTTTAGATTGACTTGTAATTAATTAGACACATAAAACAAATAAAAGACATTCTTTTATTGCAACCATTCAATGGTTCTCTCCTTGTTTATATAGTATGTTAACTCAAGTTAACCAAAAGACCTTTCTCTAATAAATGCTCAAAAATTACATAATAGTTCAACTAATACTTAGAGATGCTTGTTGAACCTTTTAATGTTCAAAGCTGAAAAAAATAAATAAATAGTAAGTCAATATTAATTGACATTTATTTTAGATATGTTTAACTTTGATTGAATGAAAAGAAAATTTCTAGAAATTTTTGTTGTACACTAAAATTAGCACGAGTTCAATTACTCAGCTTGGGTACAACTGACAGATGAATATGTGGAAAAATAGCCAAGTAGAATATCTAGCTAACAATGATGTGAGCAGCTCGAGTTTGGGGCCTGAAAACACGATACACGTGTTATTATCAAACCGCCTCTCAGGATAACACTCAGGTTTGAGACTTATAATGGTCATATCTAAATTTGGGTGCTCTGAGCTTACTACGGGATACGGTTCAACTAGTCTTTGAACACGAGCTTGGGTGAGATATTCAGCTAGTGCAAACCAAGACAAAACACATATTGAAGGATCCCAAGAGATTCAAAGGCTCCTTATACACTTATTAATTCCCAGTCTGTATTGCATATCTAACATTTATTATCCAAGATAGCAGGAGTATATTCTATTCTGTTACCAAATCATATGCCAATGTAAATGGGAATAATCAATATTAAATGTATACCTTATTTATTAACGTGGTTACCCAAACCTGACCACGAAATTCCCCCTATGAAGACCAAGGATAATGGACAGGAAATGGGACGACCATTTTGTATTACTAAAACTTTTCAGAAATTGTGAGAGAAAAGCAATAATATTCTCTCATGGACTAGGTGGATTTTAACCACTAAACCACGTAAAAGCTGCGTGTGCATGAGAGGGTTCTTATTTTTAATTACGGTTTACGATTTAGCACTAATCTCCCTATTTGATTTCTTAATCTTCTGTTGGCGAAAAATTGTGTCAACAATTTGGTCCTTTCGTTGAGAGGAAGTTAGTATTTTACAAGTTTCAGTCGACATTCATCATGGTGCTCATTCGATCGATGCATGACAATGACATGGAGCAGCCTGGTTGGCAGGAGGCCCATCATGTTGTTGTTCCCGCTGAAAGGGGCTCAAATGTTCAACAACGTCCTGGATAGCAACCAGTGGGTTAGGACGACGTCGAGAGTTCAGCATCACTCCCATCAAATCCTAATATGGGATATATAACTGCCGTCGAGATGGAAAATGCCCAATTAAGAAGACATCTCGCTAGGGAAAACATGCAAATCGAGGAGGTCTTGGCTTAATTATCCCCTCTTACAATCGGCATTAATGTCGGAAAGAGGCCAAGTGGGTCTCATAAGTGCCACAGGAATAACCGGTCTAAACCTAGTCATTCTGTCACAACCGCCACTCCAAGCTCTGTGCCTTCAGAGTGAAACCACCAGAGTGCTCAGCCCACTAGTCATCACAGGGGTCATCGCTAGCCTTTCAGTCGGTCGGTCAGAACTGCGACCCCTAGCTCCGTGCCTTCTTCGCAGATTCCCAGGAGTGCCCACAACAACCCACCAAGACGGGCTGGGACAAGTTCACGGAGGCAAAATGCTCCAGCGAATACTCTTGTGCCACAATTAGAACCCACGCATAGAGAGCTCAGGATATTGAAGTAGAGCAGAGGCGGGCTAATTTAGTTTGTCCTGATGGAACGAGGATCGCCTTGCCTATAAGGCATCCACCATCATCGGTTAGACATCCAACACCACCTTACCCACAATGAGATGCTTCAGCTCATAGGAACAGGAGGAGAAATCCTCCCCTGTCAGCAGATACTTACGCCCCACAGGCACGTGCTGAGAATCCACATCCTCGATCTCAACCGTAGGTCGTAAGTTTTTCTTATGGAAGTTACTAGACAGGGAGCCAGCATGGACACGGGTCTGAAAGTGACCCGAGGAATCATCTGAGATCAGGACAAAGTCTGTGGTATGATCCACGACCCGACCTAGGTGATTATTTGAACTCACAGAGAAGGTATCCAGCTCGCAACGAGGATGTTAGTTATACTTGACATGAGGGAGGTTCGTCTATCATACGCGACAATGGGAATGTCCCACCTAACCAGGCTCAAACTTGGAGGGACAACAACCCATCAAACATGTACAATAGGATAGAAGCTATTGAACAACCCTCAGCTAATGTAGAGACCAAGGATCTAATCCTTGAGTGTCTGGCCTTGATGAAGGAGCAGATGAAGAGGCTCTTATCTAGAGAGGGGGCAGATGGATGCGACTTAGATGAAGAGCTCAAACCTTTCACTCCAAACATTACCGCAACTATGTATCCTATTGGATTTAGGATGCCGAACATGCTAACATTTGATGGAAATACAGATCCATTCAATCACCTCGGGATGTTCAACATAATGATGATGGCCCACAATGTCGGGTTCGACCTGAGGTGTATCCTGTTCCCAGTGAGTCTGGTCGGACCTGGCAGATAGTGGTTTAAACAATACAAGAAGCATTTGATAAGCTCATGGAAGAAATGTTCTTCCAAGTTTAAGAGAGCATTCCAAGCTTCACAGGCAGCACGTGTAGAGGCTGACTCAATTGCTAGGGATGCTGATGATAGCTCCAAGCTCATGGCGATGAGGACAGGAATCCTGGTGGGAGGTGACCTATGGAAAGAAATCCAACGAAAAGGAGTTAAAAGTGTAGATGAATTTTTGGCCTGAGCTCAGAAGTGGATAAACCTGGAAGAGACAGGATCTACTGTCGCAGAAACCAGCCAGGCCCCTATCCAAACCGCTGGAGCAGTGGTAGATGTTTCCGCTATGGCTCAAACTATTACCTGGAAAGTCAAGCCCATTTATGCCACCTACACCGACTTAACGGACACCTGAGAAAACGTCTTACTGGAAAATTCTAATGGCCTCCCGTGGAAGAAGCCAAAACCTTTAAGAGAGACCCCTCAAAGTTTTTCTGATTTCACAATGACATCGGTCATAACACCGATGATTGCCAACAGCTGAAGGATGAGATTAAGACTCTCGTTCGAGCTGGACCATTAGCTCAATACGCTTGAAATTGAGTAGTCCCCAATCAACCTACCGGGTAGAATCCTTAGCCAATTCAGGAAGCCCCGACAGGTCAGCCTGTAGCTCAGATGAATCAGGTAAACCTTCCCCTGATAGTAGGAGGAGATGTAACTACTATTACCAGAGGACCTCATTTGGCAGACTCGAGCAGCTAGCCCAAAAGAGGTATATTAATGAGTTGAAAACTCATAATGGTGTGTAGTTTGTCCTAGAGCAGTGGTTATCAAAGCAACAACGGTTGGAAAAACAACCAATCATTTTAATGGAAGAGGATGCTAGCCACATTCAATTCCCACATAATGACCTGCTGGTGGTAACCGTGCAACTCACTAACTGAAGGGTATAAGGAATACTGGTGGATAATGGAAGTTTCGTAAATGTGCTTTTTAGGTCCACCCTATAAAAGATGGGACTGTCCATAATTGATTTGAAAGCGACCTCAATGACTTTGTATGGATATTCGGGTGAAAGAACGACGACCATAGGGCTAATCGGACTGGTGGTTACATTGGGAGAAGAGTCACGAACTGTCTCCAAAATACTTGAGTTCGTGGTAATCAATTGTCTGACCGCGTATAACATGATTTTGGAACGATCCGTGCTGATGGTTTGTGAAACCATCACATCGATCTGACACCTGGCAATGAATTTACCCTCAACCTCGAGAATATGCACAGTAAGAGGAGACCAGCTCACCGCCAGGGAATGCTACAACATGGCTATGAAGGGAAAATCACAACTCGGGCAGCAGGCGATGGTTATAGGTGAAGGAGGTGAGGAGTCCCAGGGGATGGAAGTTACTCGTAGGACGGAAAAACCTCAAGAAGGAAACGATGAGGTCGCCCAATGGGCCGACATTGATCAACTAGTAGGTGAAGACAAATTTGCACTTAGGGCAATAGAAGAGATTGAGGAAATAAACATCGACTTAGAAGAACCTTCAAGAGTTGTCAAAATTGAGAAAAATCTTGAAGTCGGAAGAAAAAAGGAGATGTTCGAGTTTCTAAGGAAGAGCCTGGATGTTTTTTCCTGGTCACACGAGGATATGGTGGGAATCAGTCTGAATATATTAATTCTTACTTTAAACTTGGACAAGAATGTGCCTACAAAGTCCAAAAAATGGAGGCTTTCGGGGACAGAACGATCTGAAGTGTTAGAAGAAGAAGTAGCTCACCTACTAAAATGCAGATTTGTAAGGGAACCAAAATACCCGATCTGGGTTGCTAACCTCATTGCTGTCCCGAAGCCAAATGGGAAGTTGGGAACTTATATCAATTTCTCCGACCTCAACAAGGCTTGTCCCAAGGATTGCTTCTCACTACCAATTATCGATCAATTGGTAGACGCCATGGCCAGTCATGAGCTCATGTCTTTCAAGGACGCATATTCTGGATACAACCAGATCACAATGAACCCTATAGACTAAGAGCATGCCAGTTTCATGACTGAGCATAACGTATATTGCTACAAAGTTATGCCATTTGGGCTGAAAAAAGTCGAAGCTACAGACCAACGGTTGGTCAACAAAATGTTCGCTAATTAGATCAGGAGAAACATGGAGGTTTATGTTGATGATATGCTCGTGAGGAAGTACAACACCTAACTGGAAAGGTGGTGGCTATAAATTGCTCCATTTCAAAATCCACTGACAAGTGTCTACCATTTTACAACATGCTCATAGGGAACAAGAAATTTGAATGGATAGAAGAAGGCGAACAGGAATTTCGTGACTAGAAAACTCACCTTGCTGAACCTCTTGTACTATTAAAACTAACATCCGGAGAATGTCTGTTTCTTTACCTTGTCGTGATAGAAAACACAGTCAGTGTTGTATTAGTTTGAGAAGAGAATCGGACGCAGAGACCTATATATTATGTAAGTAAGAGACATCTCGAAGCTGAATCATGGTACCCATTGATTGGAAAAGCTTGCATTCTGTCTCATTTTGGCTTCAAGGAAGCTCATGCCATATTTCCAGTCCTATTCTATTGACGTCTTAACCAACCAACCATTAAGGCAGGTTTTTCAAAAGCCTGAAACGTTAGGATGTCTATTAAAATGGGCCATCAAACTTAGCCAGTTTGAGATATTATACATGCCACAAACGATAATCAAGAGCCAATCCCTTGCTGATTTTTTTTCTGAGTGCACACGTTTTTAGGACGAGCTGATAAGGGAGCCGGTGCAGGAATTATGGAAATTTTTTGTTGATGGATCATCTAAAAAAATGGATCGAGAGCTGGGATAATCTTAATTTCACCTGAAGGACATCAGTTCCATACAACCCTCAGGTTCAGATTTGAAGCATCCAAGCCCTACTGCAGGGCTAAGGGTGGTGAAACAACTCAAGACAATAGCCATCCAATGTTATAGTGATTCTCAGCTCGTGGTAAACAAGATATTGGGGGAATACCAAGCTCGAGGCATCAAGATGGCAACCTATATGGCTAAGGAAAGGGCAAGTTGTTTGAGTTCGAATTTAGCTTCGTTGAGCAAGTACCCTGAGAGCAGAATTCCAACGCTGATGCTCTGCCTCAACTCGCTACCACACAAATGACAGATACATTGAATGTAGTTCCCGCGGAGTTCTTGGAAAGCCCAAGCATAACAGTAAAAACGGTTGAGGTCGAAATGATTGACATAAAACTGACCTGGATGACTCACATAGTGGAGTACCTAACAACAAGAAGGCTACCTGATGATAGGAAGGACGTGAGAAAGCTTCTGTATCAAGCTCTGCAGTATGTTATGATTGAGGGGATCCTATATTGACAAGGACATTCATTGCCCCTCCTGTGATGTGTTCTTCCCAAGGAAGCACATACTATTTTGCAAGAAATACACGAAGGCTTCTGCAGAGACCATGCTGGGGGGAAAAACCTAGCTCTAAAGGTAATGAGGTAGGGCTATTTTTGGCCCACTTTGACAAAGGACTCGATCTTGTATGTGAAATAGTGTGATAAAAGCCAATGCTTCGCCATAGTTTCCCAAGATGTTCTAGTCGAGCTAACCATGATCTCATCATCATGGCCATTTGTAGCATGGAGAAATTACTTAATTGGTTCCCTGCCAACAGGAAAAGGAGGAGTTCATTATGCAATAGTCGCAATCGATTATTTAACGAACTGGGTAGAGGCTGAACCTTTGGCAACCATCACCTCAAAGAGAGTCCTAGATTTTGTTGTGAAGAATATCATATGTCAATTTGGACTCCTTAAAAATATCGTGTCAAACAACAGAACTCAGTTTGATAGTGATCTCTTCACAGACTTTTGTGAAAAATATGGCATAACCAAGAGTTTCTCGTAGGTAGCGTGTGTAACGCCCCAAACTCCAGGGACCGTTACAGCGTGCCTTATAAACAGTGCTAAACTCGCTAATCGAGTCATTTGGCCAAAATCGTGTAACTAAGTATGATTAGCGGTTTAGGGATTAAAAATTTTGGTTAAGATATAATGTTTCATTAGAACATTTACTGTATACATTGGGATCCCAAAAATATAATTTAGTGGTCTATTACAAGAAAATATTTACAACAGCCGATCTAAGTGGCAAAACAGGGTTTAACCCTAGTTCCTCTTTCAACCCTCGGTCGTGGCGGTCGAGTAGCCGCATATGTACACATCGTCACCTAAGCTCTCCAACTCAAGGATGGTACAACTTTCTTTTGCCTTTACCTGCACCACATAGCACCCATGAGCTGAAGCCCAGCAAGAAAACTTAATATGCTCATGAACAGTAATAACATGTCATCAAATCATAAGTCACATGCCTAGTAGAGATAGCCCTATTCAAGCAGGCAATTGAGTTCATGTAGTGTTGAGTATAACACATCAACCAATGATCATAATAATCATCCAGGTATTTTAACCCAAAATAGAAGAGTGATAGTTGTACTAGTCACTGAGGTCGGTTCTGTTCCCAATAGCCATGTGACGATAGGGTCACCGGGGCTTATAGATAAGTGATCCTTTCACTAGCTTAAACAAGATAGGTATCTGGTGAAATAGTCACCAGCATAAACCTATCGAGCAGATAAGTGATCCTTTCACTAGCTTAAATAGGATAGGTGCATGATGACTAGTCACCAACATAACCTTCCTCATGACCATAGAGTCATAACCATGGAACTTTGTTCCCTGGCCATGTGACAAGCAGTCACCTAGGCCTTAGGCCCTGGCTCTGAGTAACTAGTCCTAGACTAGCCAAGCGCTTATAAGTTTTATCGACCTTAGGGTCGGTCCAACATTAATACCCCATATGAGTCATTCAATGCTGATATCGATTAGATCTAATCTTCATTCGGCCCTGCGTTCAGGACGCTTATGTCGTTTTTTACTCTCAGGTCAGTGATATGCGATCAGTACCACCCCTGACTAATCAGTGCCATACACAAGTAAGCAATGCCCCCAAACATATATCATAGGTCAAATATCCGAATACAGGGCATTCAACATGCTTACTCAATAATTACTAGCACAATTAGGATCACGCATAAACACAGAGGCTCAAGCTCTGAACAATATCATACTCAGTATATAAAGCATGTCCTAATCACATGTTTCTCGTGCATTACATTTAAACATCCAACATGCATCAAGAATAACCATGCATGTCACATATACACAGGGTGCAGTTTTCTTACCTCTGGTTCGAGCGAGAATTAGAACAAGAAAGACCCTTGAGAACGATCGATCCTTAATCCCTTAGCGGTCACCTAGTCATAACCAAACATAACCTCTGATTAATGAAAATCAACAAAAATAGGGTCTTGATCTAAACTCCACTCTCGAGACCTCGAAACATGCCCACACGGTGAGTAGATTCGATCCCGAGCCTTAAGGATTAAAACCCTGAGCCAAAAACCCTAAAAAACACTCAAAATGGGGTTCTGAAGAAACAGGGTAGCGCTATAGCGCTACCCTCCTAGCGCCCCAGCGCTCTTCTCAGAACCATAAACCGCCCATCAGCAAACCTGTGTACCGCTATAGCGCCCTTTGATAGGCGCTATAGCGCTACCCCCAGACTGAACCACCCCTGAAACGTCCTTCTTCGATTCCTTCAACTCTAACTCGATTCCAATGCTTCCAAATCCCATTTTTGGTGCCAAATGAACCCAAAAACCATCCTCACATGTCCCAAGCATTACAACCACAAGAACCTTAGCCAAAACTTCAATCAATTCCCAACTTTTCAACTCAAAAACCAGCTAAAACTTAACTAAGAAAATAGAGCAAAACCAAGATTTCTAATGGATAAAAACTCACCTTAATCTCAGCAACACACCCACTTCAATGGTGGAGCATAACCCTAGCTTATCCCATCTTGGTTCCTTGGCTTGGTTCCTCAAGAAGAGCTTGAAAATCCAAAGAGAAATGGAGGAGAAAAACCATCGGGAGAGAAGGAAAGCAACACTCTATTTTCCTCTTCTGTCTACAGCCTTAATGGCTGATATACATCCTTAAGGGTGAAAAGACCTAAATGCCCTCACGTCTAAAATAAAGCCTTATAGCCACCAAGGGCAAAACCGTCCTTTCGCACCTATTTCGTTAATCATAATTAACACCCTCCAATTCCCACTATTCTCAATATTCTCAAACACCAATAAATTATATCCCATTGCCCTTTACTTCCCAGTAATGCTCTAATCATTAAAATTACCCCGAGACTCACCCAGAGCCCCGAACTTAAACCCGTTATGACCAGACCGAACACTTGCATTCCATGATCATCTCAGGCCGCAAGGCTCGAACAAATCCACATATAATGTGGTACCATTCATAACTCACCCACATGCACGAAAATACACAATTATGCCCTCAACGGGCCAAATCACCAAAATGCCCTTATATTTATAAATACACCCATATGCATGCATTTATCATCATATAATAATATAATTCACATAAACATGCATATAATCACCAAATAACATAACGAACCAATTATGGCCCTCCCGGCCTCCTAATCAAGGTCCTAACCCTTTAGTAGGAAATTCGGGGCATTACAACGTGCCCACAAGCCAATGGGCAGGTTGAGGCCATAAACTAAACCCTGAAGGCAAGCATGAAGAAAAGACTAGATGAGGCCAAGGGATTATGGCTCGAGCAGCTCTCACCTTTGGAACCTCCACAGGACCTACCAGACCTCACATAGAACCTCCACGGAACATACCATTTTTTCTCTCATCTTTGGAAGCGAGGCTATGCTCCCAATTGAGGCAATGATAACTACTCACAAACTAAAGACCTTTGATCAAAATCATAACCACGAGCTACTTAGTGCATCCTTCGATCTAATCGAAAAAAATGAGAGGCATCACAATTACAACTCGCCCATTATCAACAAAAGATCACTCGTTATTTCAATTCAAAGGTTAAGGGACACAGACTCGGATTAGGAGATCTGGTTCTCTGAAGGGTCTTATTGGAAAATAAAGATCCCAAGGATGGTGTGTTAGGGCTGAATTGGGAAGGACCATATCAGATAGTAGAAGTTCTGTGTGAAGGAACTTTCAAGCTAACCCGGCTAAGTGGGGAAATAATCCCACGAACCTAGAATGCCTAACACTTAAAAAAGTATTATCAATATTTTCGTTGTCTTTAATATTTTCATAATTACAGTTTATGTAAGGCTTATTTATAAAAGACATTTCAGTTCAATAACAACTGGATTATTAAATAACCATTTTTATCGTTTAATTATCACGAGCTCACTTTGTAAAAGAAACCAAGAATGTTTATATATTCTGGTTGCTTGGGGGGCACATAACGGAAGAAAGTTTTTAAGAGATTTTAGCTTATTTAGATAAAGATTAAAACTTAGAGTTGGAAAAATGGATTATTCAATGGCTTTTTAAAGCTGGAATTTTCAAAAGCCAAATGCGAACTAAGTTTTGTGAAATCTCTAAGACCCTAGATATAACCACATCCGAGGGCTGATTCCTAACAGGTACAATGCTAATAAGATTATTAAAAAAACCTTGGACATAAGCAGGTTCGAGGCTTGATTCTTAACAGGTATGTCGCAAATAAGCGAGCAAAATCTTGAATGCAACTAAGATATCGATAAAATCTTTCTCGATCTAAAGTCAACCCTTAAGATTTCGAATATACAAGAATCTAAGCATTCATAAACAATAGAAAATAATATACTAAGGGAAATACAAATAGATCACAAGTTAGATGTATATTCAAAATGTATATTGTCATCTTGAGGAAGAAAAATCTCGACCTAAGCCTGTCGAAAATTGTTTTGGTCCCAAGGGACTTAATTACAAAAGCTTAAAAAAAATAAAAGTGCAAATAAAAAAACACTGAGGTTCGTCAGCTTGCTCCAGAGAAGTTACCTCATCTGTAATGACCTGACTAACTTAAGGACCTCAGACCATTAAAACTACTAAGACATAACTATTATTTTCGAATACATGCATAAAATAATATAACTTTTTTAGAAAAGAAAAAATATGGGATCCCATTGTTATTACATAAAATCACAAAGAAAACAAAACCTTTAATTAAATGTTAAAATACTAAATGCGAAAAATCATAAATGCATAATTAAAAAGACTCAAAACATAAATGCCATCCTCGATCGTTCCCATCAGTCCATTCATTTAGTTCTCGCCCAATACACATGCCAAAGCCACCATGGATCTGTCCCGCCTCCCATATTCATTTACCTGCCTAATCTAAATAAAAAGGAATGAGCCTAATTTCCAGTAAGGAAAAACTACTAAAACATATAATAAATCATAAAACGTAAAACATAAATTATAAAACGTAAAACATAAATCATAAGACTACAAATTAATGGCCACTAACTCATTACCGTAGTATGTGATAGAAACCATCTAGGTCATCTTGCTACTATGTTGATGTAGGTTTAAACACAAATATAGTATATGATAGAAACCATCTAGGTCCTCTTGCTACTATTTAGAGGTAGATTTAGACATATCTATAGTCTACGATAATGATAAAAAATCTCAGGATTTGCTGGTTTGCTATCTAAGCAACCATATTTCCCAAGTGACTACAAACATAAAACATATACATACATACATACATACATACATAAACATAACACATAAAGTCTAACTTATTTTCCTTACCTTGAGTGTGGAGAGAAAAAGAAAGAGAAGAGATTGCTTGCTATAGAAAACGTCCAATCAACCTTAAATACAACTTAAGATATTTATATTAGAGCCTTATAATAAAACTATACTTTCAAGAATTTTCTAAACCTCATAATGTCATACCTTCAACCTAGAACCAAAATAATGAAATCTCGAGTCTTCTCTCTAATGTATATCTCCAACAACAACACCAAGATTTTGGATACTTGGGTAGATTTTGGCTATATATTGGCTTGATGGGGTTCGATATTTCGACTATAATAGGGTTTAGAAGGGCAATCGTGTTTAATTCAAAATAAAGATAATAGAAGAAAAAGATCTCAGGCACTATAAGGACTAGTGTTTCGGCTATGGCTATGTAGAGTGTTTATGGCAAAATGGAGAGAGCTTTTGGGACTATTGATTTTGATATGAGAGGTTTTTGAGAGCTTTTGAGTGTGAGAAAAATGGTGGAGGGTAAGTCTCTATTTATAGGCTTCAAACCCCAACTCCCTTCCTTGATTTTCTCCACACTATTCAACTTAAATTTTAAAAATCAAACCTTCCCTCCACTATATGGTTTTGGTCAGTCTAGTATTAATCCCTTCTTGTTGCTAAATCATCTCCAAGTATGCCACATAGTCTCCATTGGTTCAAACTTTAGTCAAAGTCCAAACTACTATCCTATATCTCGTTACTTTAGACCCTACTGCAGCAAAATGAATGTAACTGGAATTGTAGAAGTCCGATTTAGGCCATGTTTATTGTAACGTCCTATGTTTTCGGGTACATTTAAATGACTCAGGTCAGGATTTTTCCCCGGGTTAAGAATATTATTTTAAATAATATTATATTTTGTTTGGAAAAATTCCATGAGTTATTGCTAGCCAAATTATGAATTTTGTGATTTAAAAGTCAAGATAAGACTTTCGATCCTGGACCGACACAAAAACCCTAATCAGTTAAAAATCTCAAAAAATAAAAATGAAAAGCTATGGCAAATATATTTCAGGCATAAAATACATTCATAAAATTTAAAGTTTGTTCAAAAATAATAAACCTAAGGGAAAATGGAAATTTTAGGCAATTATGTGTTAAATGCTTAATTTTATCGAAATGGGGAATTTTATTCCATGAATGGACCTTAGGTAAAATTTTATAGTGTGATTAATTAAATTAAATGTGAGAGACATTTAATTTAATTATTTAATGTTAAGTTTTGTGATTAAAACTTAGTAAGAGTGAAAAAGATGTAGAAAGTGAAATTGGGTTTTTCTTCTTATGAAATAATTATTCACCATTATATAAAAAAAATATAAATGGATATATAGGATAAGGTAGCCGACCATGTGGAGTTTTAAAAAGGGTATGAACCAAAATTAATTAAGTTTAAATCCCATTTTAAGTATTAGGGCAATAGGCAAGT
This sequence comes from Humulus lupulus, assembly GCF_963169125.1. Lineage (NCBI taxonomy): Eukaryota > Viridiplantae > Streptophyta > Magnoliopsida > Rosales > Cannabaceae > Humulus > Humulus lupulus. The sequence goes on from NC_084796.1 coordinate 75,647,250, forward strand.
GGGTGGTAAAAATACTCAAGTGGTTTTGTGATATTTTGTAGAGTTGTGTGAGCCCTTCTAACCCCAAAACCGACCACACCTCTCTCCCATTCACTATCATCTTTTTTTGAAAACTCTCTCAATGTTTTCTCTCCACCTTCAACATCAAGAACACTAAGGAGACTTGGAAGCTAAGCCTTGGTCTAGGAAGGGTTTTCCCTAAAGTAAAGTTTCAATAATCTAGACCTTTGAAAAGTTTTATTCATAGAGTTTCAAATAGCTAATTATCTATGTTATTGGGGGAAGTTGGTTAAGGTTTTTAAAATGTTTTGAAGGAGCCAAAGCTAGTAGGAAGATCCACACCTTAAGCAAGAACACCAAAGATATAAAAAGTTTACTTTTATGGTTTTTATTGTATGATTTTTAGTTTTAAGCATTATTTTGTATATTTAATGCTTAAAGTTTCTTATTGGTGATGTAATAAGGTTATGGTAGTTGTTTTATAATTTTTATTATGCTTGTGTATTGATTTTTGAAAATAGGGACCAAAACCCCCAAGGGTTTTGTAGGAAACCTTAAAACAAAATACATGTTTTGAGCTGTGACTTCCAAGGGATCTAGCATCCACTGCATATTTATTTTGTAAAAATTAATTATAATGTGATGTTTTTAAGATTGAGTACATAAGATTGAGCATTTGAAACACTCAAAAATATTTAAAAATGAGTGAGTTATGCTATTTCAAAGTTTAGGTAAAAAACTGTTTTTTCGTATTCTTAATTTTGGGACCAAGTTTGGACAGCCACTGTATAGGGAAAATGAACCCAGTTTTTTCTATATTGGCATAACCTAGTATTTTACTGTAAAATTTGGTAAGAAAATACTAAACGGTTTGAAAGTTATTAAGTGTCAAAGTTTGGAAAAAAATAAGGAGTTGAAAATAATGTCATTTTTACCTCATTGTTGGAAAATGATTTCACCAATCAAAAGTGCTCATTTTGACCTAAGATTTTACAAAGACCTAAATGGCATACCAAAAATGGAATTGGGAAATTTTGATAACAATTGGGTAAGTAAATTTAAAGTTATGAACTAACAAAGTATGTAGTTAAAAATGTGAAAAATAGACTTTTCACACTTAGTGTAAAAATGAGATTTTGGAACTTAAGGTAAAAAGTAAAATTTTGCTTATTGCAAGATATAAACTTGGTAAGTCTTGAAAACATATTTTCACTAAAATTACCACTTAGAGTATAGTGTGAATTATTTTTATTCTTTTTAAAAATAAAAGATTTAATTTATTAATAGTTAATAAATTAAAAGAGGGTTTAAAACCCTATATTTGATAAAATAATTAAGTGAATTATTTTTCTAGTTAGTAAAATTTATTAATTGATTTTGGAAAATTAACTAGTCAAGAAGGGAAATTTTTAACAGTTTTCCTAATTAAGACAAATTAGGCAATTTTCTTAAAACAGTTTTTAGAGATTAAAATCTTAAGAAAAATAAAAGCAAAATTAAGAGTTTATTTTCTTTAAAAATAATTCAGGAATTTATTAGTATTTTCTGGATATAATACCGGCTAAAATCATACATATTTTAACCGACTTGTCGAAAGTGTGGGTTAATAGCAATACCTTTAAAGAATAAGATTTTTAGCGGATTGTGGGAAAATACTATTGTGATACCCGAGCCTAGGTCTCCCCGAGACTTAGGGTTTAGTCTCAAATATTTTGTATGAATTTCCTTAATGGTTTTAAAACTAAATAAGTATCATAAATCCTTACAAATGTTTTTTATTAAAATGACCAAATTGCCCAAAATAATAATAATAAATTATGAGTGCCATAATTAATCATAGTATACTGTATGGATAACTACAGTATTGGCTAAGCGTAACTGGACTGAACGTTGGAGGGTGAAAACCTGCTGAGTGCTAAGGACTCCAAGTAAGTCAACTTATATTGTATGGCTGCAACATGAAACGATTATTGTATTGGACGTTAGTATTGGGATACATGCCCATATATAGACTGTCGTAGAAAGTTGTTTAAAGACGTTAGTCTAGTGAGTGCTGATTTAGAAAATATGAACGATAGAGATTCGTCATATCCTAGACGGTTGATTCCCGTCACACTACTTAATTTTTTTTTATGTCCGGTTCACTACCGCGATGAGTGGCCAAGAGGTGAGGATCGCTAGTTAAACCTAGGAGTGCCAAAATGAATGGGACCTAGGGGCCCTCATGCTTACTTAATCTGTGAACGGTTAGAACCTGAGCAAGTGCTCTGATAAGTTATTCCCGGATAGCAGCCGTGAATATTGGCCATTCAGTGAGAGTGCCTAAAGATACTAGGGGTTTCCAGATTGAGTGAGGCTGAACACCCTAGGGGCAACTGCTCACCAGCACCACTAATTAGCATAGAAGTCTCTGTAAAATCATGTAAATTTGATTACACTCTTGGATAAGTAGTGATGCCCTAGGTAACACGATAGTTACCCTTGATGGGGATATTTATTGGCTAGATCTTAGTGTTGAGACTCGGTTCTCTCTTACAGATTAGCTATTATGTTGGAGGGCGTGTTACGCCCGAATTGTTGGAAATTTTCGAGCGTTGGTCTCGAATTATATTGCGATATGATATGTCTGCTTGCTCTGGGATTTTCTAAGTGCAGGGATATAATTGTTGATAAGATACAATTGTGATGTATTATATCTGATTGCTCTGGGATTTTCTGAGTGCGGGGGTATATTTGTTGATAAGATATTTTTGTCATATAATATATCTGATTGTTTTGGGATTTTCTGAGTGCAGGAATTGATCTTTTTATAGGAAATAATTTATCATTAGTTATCAGGCATGACCATAAGTTTTCCAGGACGCTTTTGCGTTCTTAAAATTGATTGTGTAGGGTCTGGATGGATCTAGAACTCTAATTCTCTGCATGCTTTGTTTTAAGGTTGAACTTACTAAGCATTTTTGCTTACCTAGTTGTTTCATGTTGTAGGTAAGAGCAAGGGCAAAGCAGAGCAGTGAGCGGTGGAGTCTACCTTGCAAATGTACATGTGGACCGACCTTTTGGGAAGCCATTTTATTTTTGGAAATGTTGTGTAATTTTCCTAAACTAGGCTCACTCTACTCTTTATAAAATATGTTTGTAACTAAATGTTATGTATGGCCATACGATTTTTTAAAAAGCATTTTTTTATACGGGTTTTTGAGACATTCTGTTAAATGAAAACATTTATATTTCCGCATTATCGAGTCTTGAAAATCTGGGTCGTTACATTTATACCATTAGATAGCGAATTAAATTATCTACAAATTTTTTAAATACTATTTTTCCTAAGTTGTAATATAAATAGGTCAAAACTAGGTCTGAAGTTACAGCACCCTAAAGTTACGAAAACTGCATTTACTTATCAAACTCTTAGTTCAACCATCACACTACTATCTATACATAGTTACTTGACTACTTAAATTAAATCTTTTAAATCCTCATTTATCTAACACTTCTTGATACATAGTCACTTAATTCAAATAGATCTATTCTTTCCTATCTTTAAAATTTAAAAAGAGTCAAATCCTTCCTATTTTTTAGCCAAACCTAAGACTAAGCTATTCTAGTTTTCATTTCAAATTGTAATACTTGGACTTAGTTTAATGCCACATGTTCACTTCTTAATACATCAAATAACATGTGAATTTAATACTTAATAAAACTATGCACTAATTTATCATATGCTAAAATAAGTATAATTAACCAAACTATAATTATTTCTAAGTCATAAAATCATAACTTAAATAATTTAAGCTTAAAGCAATCTTTATTCCACAACTCAAGTCATAACTAAATCTAACATAAGATCATATTTAAGGAGCTTATAAGAAAATAATTACATTGGTTATTACATCTTCACCATCTCCCTCAATAGCTTCAAAGGCTTTGGCGTTCTCTGATGGTTCCAGTGAGAACCGAATCTTCAACCTAGCAAGATATGGGTCCCACAACTCGAGCTGCATAAAAGAGAAGTTCTCATTTTCGTTGAAAGCCCAGCAATGGTAAAGTATCTCCACCATTTGAGTCGATGACTCCACAACTTCCTCCTTGGCATTGGCCTCGACATCGTCCAACTTCTTCTTGAGTTCTTCATTTTCGGCCTGAAGCTGGTCCACGCGACGGCTCACCTCCACGACCTGATTCTAGGAGGCAGACAGGGTGGCTTTTGTAGACCACTACCTCTCCTAGGAGGAAACAAGGGCGACTTTGGTGGTTTGTTCGCTCTCTTGAGTAGTGCTCAGGGCAGCTCGGAGCTCCTCGTTCCTGGCTATAACTTGAGCAATTCCTCGAAATTGAGCCAGGACAGACTGCAAAATAATGAAGCATGTCAAGAATAGTTTATAAGAAAAAACTAAAGACAAAGAAAAAGTTAGGAGACTAAGAAGGACTCATGGTGAAGTTCATCCACGTGGCATATTCGAGGAAATCCTTAGGAGTGCACTCCTCTATAAGCGTTAAGTCTCTGCCGTTGGCTCTGTAGGCGTGGCCGACCATGTGGCTTGCCATCTCGTACACAATACCCTGAAAAGCCTCGGGCATCTTTTCCAGGTCAAGTGGCTTGACCGGGATCTGGACAGTGGGAGCCTTTGCTTGGATCACTTGAGGATTTGAGGGAGGTACGTGTCGAGGAGGAGGAAGCGGAGCTTGTCAAATCGTGACTGTTGTTACTGGAGCTAGGGGAAGTTTCTTTTGTGGCTGTTCCTTGGTGGAACTGGCTCCTTTTCCCTTAGACAGAGACTCGATGGTGCCCCTAGTCTTTGGAGCTATTTTCATTGTCACTCTGGGCCTCTTCACCGCGGGACCAGCTCCGGTCCCACTAGGCATAAAAGCACCCCTCAAAATCGGGGCTTCTGATAGCTCCATCTCTTCACCTGAAAAAGAGTGAACATAGAATTCAATTTAAAGAAGTAATTATTCAAAGTATTATAAACACAAGAGAAAGAGCAAGAATCCTACCCTCCAGGCTAGGGGAGGAATCTACTACGATCAGCTCAGGATTACTAGCCGGGCTAGGCACAACCTCTAACTCTTGGATTAACGGAGGTGAGTGAGAATATAAAATTATGACCTCCTGGGTCCTAGGGGCTTCAGGTCCTTCCTCAGGGCTGGACCCATCTACGTATTACCTAAAACCAGGGGCATATGCACCCTGACGCAAGGAAGGCCGAGTCCTACGGTTTGTCCCATGCTCCTAAAAAATGGTGGACCTAAAATTGAGAGTGTTGTCAACTACGATGGTACCTTTGGTGTAGTTGTGGTCATAGCATACCACCAAATTGTCCACGCACTGGAGGAGGGTTGTGTTTAGGTCCAAGTCAGTGGGGTGATGACTAACAAGATGGTTGGGGTTGAATCAAATTAGCCTCCAATTGGCAGCAACCCGATCTAACTCTCTATAGAGGTATGGGTTACCTTGGTCGAAGGGGTCAGATGCTACTCCGGATGCAGCTCACTCTGGATCGAGCTCTTGATTATCCTTAGGATCTTGCCTTTTATGCACCAATGGCGCTGCATTTTCTTCCTCCTCGACGTCTTCATTGGCTGGTAAGGCTTCTTGAGGAGGGGGGAGGTCAGGGATGACAAGAAGATGAGCTCGAATCCTAAGAGCCAGCATCTGGCCCTTGCTGATCAGATTGCAGGCCACTATGGTGGCATCATTGACAACCTGACGATAGTCTTTCTCCCTCAGAGGAAGACTAGACAAGGTCTCGTATTGACCCCTAAGGGTCTCAGATCGTCCTATCCTCGCAAATAGAGCTATACAAGGAAAGAACTAAGTTAGAATAAAAAAAAAGTGCAAAAGTGATAAAAAGTTCACGTGCTGAATTCATAAAGATAGAAGACTTATGAGGATGGTTGAAGTATTGATCTTCGCAGTTCTTGAACCCATTTGACATAAAGAACAAGTCTTTATAGTCATTTGGGTGGCTGGGGAGGTCGATGACATAGGCTGAGTTGGGAAAACGAGTGAGGTAGTAAAACCCATCGCCTCGCCCCTTGGTTTGGACTGGCCTTGAAGCAAAAGAAATGCATAATGCCTGCCGAAGTGGGGACCTCCAACTCAGCCTCAGAAGCAAATACTTTAACCCCGCCAAAAGCCTGTATGAGTTTGGGGGGAGATGGAATGGAGCCAGTTTGACGTAGTTCAAAAAGTCTACAAAATATTGGTCCAATGGGAGGAAGGCACCGACCTGCAGTTGCTCATCACTCCAAGCCCCGTAGTCATCTTGGAGAAGGGCGCAGCTCCGCTCTCCCTCCATCGCAATTCGGGCGACAAAGCCATCAGCTCCCATCTCAATCCCATGACTTAGTAGGATCCTGTTAACTTTCCTCTGAGTCGTGATCCGGGAGATTATGTGTTCAACCTCGAAGAATGCGTTGTGGTCGACCATGATTTCCCTATCCACCACAAGGCTAAAATAAGGGATGTGAGAGTCAGAGGCAACCTGCTTGCCCTTGTCTTTGCTCTGACCAGAGGAGCTCGCGATGTTTTCCTTTGCAGGGGCCATAATTTAGATCGCCTGACGACAAAGCAGCCTATTAGTGGCGACCTAAGATGATTACTAGCCACGATTGTGGAAGTACAGAAGTCTGAGGGTTTAAGTGGTTGACTTTGGAATTTAAAACTTTACATGAGCTATGTGTTATAGCCTTAACGTGTGGTTCCACGCGTGGTCCTAGGCCACGCGCCTAGATTTCTTAAAATTCCCTAATACTTCGGGATTCATGTGTCAGACTCGTCAGACCCACTACTTTCCTTTTGAAAGCGGTTTAATGCAAAACCGCTTAAGGAATCGTAACCTTTAAGCTACCTAGAACCAAACCTAAACCCCCATCGCCTTCTACACCCCAAATAATTATTCTGATTGATTTACCAGTAGAATTTTCTTTGAAAAACCCAGAAAATTTGCCCAGTTTTATGAAAACCTTGTTTTTAAATAAGCCTAATATCATTCATTTAGCCTAAACTGAACCTTATTTCCTATTTACAAACAGACGTAACCTAAACGACATTGAAAAAAGGATGTTTTTCACAGTAAAAAAAACCACTAGAAAGAAAATAAATGAAAAATTCAGTCGAGGTGAGGAAATACTTACAATTGATATTATCGATTCAGAGAAAGTGTTCATACGTCCACAGGAAACTCCTTGAAAGCTTCTGAGAATCTGAAAGGAAATGAAGGGTTTTTGGGAGAAGTTGGAGAAGAAAAAGGGGAACTCTTTTTATTAAAGTAAACTTTATGAATGCAAAGGTGGTGAAGGTTCAGGTCTGATCACCCTATTTATATGTAAATACGGGAATTAATTCAGGCCATCTGATTGGGTTAGATTGAGATCCAAAGGCATAGATTAAATGAACCATACGGTGGCAAAAAGTTGACGAGAAAATTGTCACAATCCTCGAAACCCAAACAAACGCCAATTATAGGTAGCCACATGTCCAGTACTCGAGTATCGGGCAGGCACGATTTTAAGTGGCAGAAGCCTAAAAGCCCCTGTTATGCATGTCAGAAGGTGATGATGTCAAGCACGAGTAGGAGCTTGTGGGGCAAATGTTGAACCCTAAAATTAGCACGAGTTCAATTATTCAACTCAGGTACAGTTGGCAGATGAATATGTGCAAAAATAGCCAAGTAGAATATCTGGCAAACAGTGATATGAGCAGCTTGAGTTTGGGGCCTGACAACAAGATACACATGTTATTATCAGACCGCCTCTTAGGATAACAACCAAGTTCGAGACTTGTAATGGCCAAATCTAAAATTGGGCTCTTTGAGCTTACTACGGGTTAAAGTTCAGATAGTCTTTGAACACGAGCTCGGGTGAGATATTCAGCTCGTGGAAACCTGGAAAGAACACATACTGAAGGATCCCAAGAGATTCAGAGGCTCCTTTTACACTCATTAATTCCCATGCTGTATTGCATATCTATCATTTATTATCTAAGATAGTAGGAGTATATTCAATTCTTTTACTAAATCACATCCCAATGTAAATGGGAATAATCGGTATTAGATGTATACCTTATTTATTCATGCAGTTACCAAAACCTAACTAGGAAATTATCCTATAAATATCAAGGATAATGGACAGGGATGGGGATGACCATTTTGTATTACTAAAACTCTGCAGAAATTGTGAGAGAAAAGCAATAATACTGTCTCATGGACTAGGTGGATTTTAACCACTGAACCATGTAAACGTTGTGTGTGCACGAGAGGGTTCTTATTTTTCATTACGATTTACAATTTAGAACTAATCTCCCTATTTGATTTCTTAATCTACTGTTGGCGAAAAACCGCATCAACAATTTTCATGCAACATTCAAAGTAAAGTCACTTAGAAACTTGTTCGATATGATCAAAAGGAAGTCTAAACTAAAATTTGGAATTCAAGTAATTTGCATGTGAACTTGGAATTCAAAACCAACTCAGATACAACTAGAATGCTAAGCATAATTAGTATTTTGGAAATGGAATTTAATCATATTAGATAAGATTAAATAGATAATGAGTAATCATTACCGTCTTTATTATTTTTATAATTTTAACACTGTTATATTTTGTACGTGTTTGATTGTACAACATCAAAGACTTAGAAGTTGGGATTCACAAGTGGTTATGTAAATAAATTGAAATTTTTCCATGGAGCATTTAGTGAAACATTTTAATAATCATAAAAGATTACAAAAGAGTTTGTATCTCTTTAAATGCTACTTTAATGAAGTATGATTATTATAATCACTATATTTTCTAGTTAAGTTGTACTATAAATAATGACTGCAAGTCAAGTAGGTAAGTTACTGATAATTAACAATGATAAAACCAAAGAATATCACAAATTCTGTAAAACCTTGTTGTAGTGGGAGCGTTAGTTAGTAATTACTCAATTACAAATGTAAAGATAGTTAAATTGTGTAACACAATCTAACTATACTTCATTTACATACTAGTATATGAAATGAAAAAGTTTTTACAGAAAACAATGGTTGAAACGCCATGAATCAAGAAATGGAATATGGAATTCTGTGACATCTAGATTCTTTAACATCCAACTAAAGTTCATTGAACTTCAGTTTGAAACAAGATATTCAAGAAGAAGAGGAGAACAGAGGAAAGTACAAACTTTTAGCCTAAGGCTATGAACAGAAAGATGAATTTATTACTTAAATAAATATCTTCTACTATATCCAAATTAAATATGTTTACATACTCCTATCCACTTCTTTATGCATGGATTATGAGATTAATTTAAATAGATGTCTAAGTAGTCTTTATTGAATGACTGACATGACAAAATCATTTGAAGATCTCCACCAGAAAGATTCTTTTATGATTCTTATTCTTAATATTGACAATGTTTTGATCATTGGGAATGATGTAGAGAAATCGTCAATAGAAAAGAAATGGTTAGCTGCACATTTCTATATAGTAGATTTAGAAAATCCGAGAATGTTCTATACATTCAATTCTATAGAGATTGAAAGAACAATCATTAGACACTGTCTCAAGCGACTTATATAGACAAGACGATTAAATACTTTACTTTATAGAAATCCAAGAAATGTATTTTGCCTTCCCGGTAAGGAGAATGTATTATCTAAATAATAGATGTCCATTTATTCTTTTACTAGAAAAGAGGACATGAGACAGTTATTCCTACAACTCAGTGATGGATTGTCTAATGTATTGAATGTTATATTTTCGAATTGAAATTTGTTAAACAATGAGAATAGTTAGCAGTTGTCAATCTATTATGGATTGAGTCATTGAATAATTATAAAGACTTAATTTTGAGTATCTTGAATATAATAAAGATTATATGTTTGTGCATTTAGCCAGAGACCTGAAATCCCAAATGATGAATTGATTTTAAAACTTCAAAGATTGATATGAGAATCATCTTCCATAACTATGGAGCAGAAACATTAATCTAGAAATGTGTTAGACATTTCAGATTTATATGTTTCACCACAAAAGCTGAAATATAACAGCTACAAGCAGTTAAATAGACTATTTGATTTAGTTGAGTTCTTTGGAAAGAGTTTCGGACTAGAAAAAATAGCAAGTATCTCATTGCGAAAGCAAAGGAGATGCAACTATTCTAGAAGAACTAGAAATCATGAGAGGGTAAAGCACATGAACTGAAGTATCATTTAATACAAGACAATTTTACATAATTAATGTAGTAATCTTGAAGATAACTTAAAAATAGTTTCTTACAAAAATGTTACAAAGACTTTGTTAGACAAAATCGGTCAGGAGAATATGATTGAAATATTAAAACAGATGGTTCAATTTGCTTTAGGGCAAGTGGAAGATTGTTGGGAATAGTGTCCTTAAAGCAATTGTAGTTGACAAATGTATTAAATGAAATAAATAATTTAATTGAATTATTATATATAGACAATGTATGATATTATATTGAAAATTTATGTAAATGTCAGAAAAAATCTAAAGTTTATCTATGTGGTCTTAATCTCATATTGATATGAGAGGATTGAGATTAAGATAATAAACTTAAAACAGTTCGTAGTAAAATAAAGTTATGGAATCTTTAGATTAATTACTGCTAGTACGGTCCACTAGTATTATGAATACATGTGACCTAGATCCGGGTTACTAGTGTAGTAGGACACTTTAGTGGAGGTACTTTGCATGCTGAGAGTATGTAGAACTGGACCAAATGTGATTTGTTAATACTTGTTTAAACACCATTTCATAGTATTAATCAAACACATCATATGATGATCTTAATCCTAAGGTTGCTATGAACTCCTATATATGTCATCTGATCCTTTGATTCATGCGTTAAGGTTTGTCAGAATGATCAGGCTAAGAACAATTATTTTGGGGACTCAATGATGTATATGGCTGGGGACGTAGTTTAATAGATATAGAATCTATACCTTCTTATTGATTGAATAATGGTTCCCTATTGGCCTATTGGGTTGGTTTATGGAACTGAAAAGGTTATGAGCGCTCACGTCGCAAACTTGTTGTGACATAACCTTCACTAGTAAAGTCAATGGTACTCTAGGAACAAGATATAGCTAAAAGGATAAAACGGTAATTTTATTCCCTTTTAATTATGATCAATTAATAGAGGATTAACGCTGTATGTAATGATTATATCAATGGACACTTTATTTTTTTTAATAAAGTACTCTGTAAATATATGTCTGTAATTATCAAGAGTTTAATCTCATATTTATAGTGGAGTAATCATGAGATTAATAAATATGATTATTTAATCAAAGATCTTTGATTAATAATATAATATTTATTGGAGCTTGATATTGTAGGTCCATTGGTCCCCAGGGTGGCTCTATCAACATCATATCAAAGTAAGAGTTGATACAAGGGTATAACTGTAATTTGAGAATTTGAGAAGAATTTTATGCTTCGGGTTAAGTATGCAATTATATGATAATTGAGGTTGAATAATTAATTTAGAATTAATTATTAATTTTTGAAAATATACTTATTAATTTAAATATATAAAATTTCAAATTTCATATAAATAAATAAATAAATTTTTTAAATTAATTATATTATTTGAGTGGGAGAAAATAAAATTGGCAAGTCAAAAACAATTTTTTGATTTATTTAATTTTAAAAAGATGATGATAATGATGATCATCAATTTAAATTTTAATTTTTGATATATAGTTGTCATCTTTTCCTTAAAAAGATAAATATCTTATTTTGTGGAAGTTTGATTTTAATTAAATAATTAAATAAAAGAAAAATGCAATATCCCTAAAAAGGATATTGTAGTCAACGCATGACACAGTCCAAGGACTGTGCCATGCGTGTATGACTATACTGATATTGTATCATTGTTGTTTTTATTTTATTTATTTAATTATTTAATAATTTGAAAATAGTTTTTTCAACTTTGGTAAGTTAGATATTTACGTAAATCAAATTCTATCATCATTATGTTATTATTATTATATTACAATAATTATTAGGAATAATAAGGTAATATAAATCTCTATATATATGATATAGAAGAAGAAGAGAAAACAGACAACACATAACACATAACACACAACAAACACAATAATACAACAAAATACACAATTCAGAATAGTTCTCGGAGTTTTTTGTCAAACAAAACTCTTTCTTCTTCTTCTTCTTTATTCTAATCATTCTCATACCATAATCCAAGTTCTCATGTGTTGAGAAATCCTTGTGATTCCTAAAATACACCTATATTTATATATAACATATAAACACAAAAAAAAAATATTCAAGAACATAAACAATTACCTCTTGAACCCTATCAAGTCTCCTTAAATCCTTTTGTATATTTTTCAATCTTCCTATCCAAAACTTTGAGCACTCAAACCACGATCCTCTGGATTGTTCTCTACACCTCAACATGTGTGTGGGCACACAGAGAACATGGGTTTGTATTTGGGGAATTCTCTTGTAGGGGCTTCTCTTTAAGCCCTACCGGTGGGGCTCTCAGTGTTCTTGACCCGTGAACAGTTTTTGGCGCAATTTTTTTATGACCGTGTATATTGTAGCTATTTAGAGCATCTGGCAAATTTTCAGAAAATTTCGAATAGTTTATAGTGCCAAAAACTAAGTTCAAACATGTTGCACGAGTGACTAATTTTTTTTATGCGCGTGGAAAGTAACATGTTTGAACCTAGTTTTCGCTACTGTAAACTATTAGGAATTTTCTGAAAATTTGCAAGATACTCTAAATAGCTACAATATACACGATCATAAAATAAATCACGCCGAAAATTTTTCACAGGTCGAGAAACACTGAAAGCCCCACTGGTAGGGCTTAAAGTGAAGCCCCTACAGAAGAATTGTCCTATAAATATATTGTATATTTATTTATATGTTGCATGATTAATAATATTGTATGTTAATGTTTCTGTATTGTTTTTTTGTTCATATAAACTGTTTATATGAGTGATGAATCTTTTTTATTGTTGTTGTTCCTAAAACATTTGGCCCACCACGCCAATTTTGCTGTATGCTTTGAATGTTTTTCCAACATGGCAGTCATTAGAGAAGTAATTAAACTCCATGAGAGACAGTACAGTTTTGCAGAGCTCCCCTAGAGCTCCTCAGAGTGTAGTCTCCTCCTAGCAAGTCGTAATCCCTTTTTAGGCGTGGATGTCTCCAAGTGAGGCCATGTTCCGAAGACCACCGTAACGGTCATCCCGCCTTATTAACCCGATAGTCCTCGAGGTCTAAGAATTTTTCCCTCACGCCTAGAGAGAGCCCCAGGTGTTAGTAACTATAGACTTGGGCCACCACAAGATCTTCTGACAGATTTTTGGGTGTCTCGAGTTGTGGTGTCGAGTTCATACACACGACAATTAACATTTCTCACAACGTCGTCTGACTTAAGAAAATGTGCATCTGCATTCTGACCGTGACATGGACATGCCTTACCTGAAAGTGTGGGTTGTAACCTACGAATTGGGCCCCATGCCATCTGCATGGGCCCATCGCCACCTTTGCCATAGATAGGTGTTTTAATTAGGGTTTTAATCCCACTCATGTGGGAATATTCTTGTAATAACTCCACATTAAGAGAGTTAATGACCCTCAACCTCTATAAATAAGGCTAGGGTATCATTTTAAAAGGGTTCACAACTTCTTGTACTCAAAGCACTCTATAAGCTGCCTGAGAAAACCTCCATTGAAGCTTGCCTTCTTAAGCTTCAAGAACACTAATACTAAAACCTCGTGGACTAGGGTTGTTTTATAACCTGAACCACGTAAAAATCTCGATTTTAATCTTTTTTATTTTCTTTAAGTTCTATTTTTAAGTTGATAGCCAAATAGACAATCAACATTTTGGGGATTTCATTGAGAGAATAAAGAAAGCTTGAAGAATCAATCATGGTGACAACGTGTAGAAACGCCCTAGCTGACGTTGCAACTCCCGCCAAAGATGAGGGAGGAGAACCGACCCGGCCACCTCCGCACGACCTCCCCGAGATGGCTTAGGAGGATTACGATGAGAACGTTGACTAGGACGGTGAAGATGGTAAGTTCTATGAGGACGACTATTGTAACGACCCAAAATAGCTAATAGGGCTTAATGACTTGGTTAGCATGCCAAGAGGGCATAATTTGATATATGTATGTTTAATTGTTTAAATGCGTGACTACGTGGCATGCATGATTAATGTGATTATATGAATATATTATATACATGTTTATGAGTAGTAGATATGCATGGGGGCCCTTTATAGCTTTTAAGGGCATATTTGTAATTCTGACCCGTTAAGGGCATAAATGTGATTTTATGTGATATATGGTTGAGACCACATTATTATGTGGCTATATTTGCAGTATATGGCCCGAGACAATCCTAGTGAGTGGATTAGCAAAATAGTCACAACGAGGTTTAATACCCGGCTCGGGGGGAGCCTGGGGGTATTTCGGGAATTTAGAGAATATTTTGGGGTTTACTGGGTAATGAATAAATGTGTGGTAATTAATTAGACGTGACAGGGTTAATTGGATAATAGTAGGAACATATAAGGAGTTAGCGAGAATCGGGGGAAAATGACCATTCTACCCTTGGGGGTAAATTAAGGGCTGGTTTAGTGACAAGGGGTCGTTTGGTCTTTTCTAACTAAGTTATATACATAGTAGAACTCTAAGGAGGCAACCAAAAGGTAGTGGAAACTCACAGCTCTCTCTCATCCCTCTCACTCACGATTCTCTCTCCCTCTCCTATACTTGGAAGCTTAGAGGAAAAATTTAATGTTGAAGAAGAAAGGCCCGGGCTAAGCTGGGAAATGATGGACTTGAAGATTAGGAAGTTAAGAATTTAGAGCTAGTAGAAGGTAGAAAGCTTGTGAGGATTCAAGCAACAATTGAGGTAAGGTTTTGTCTCTGTTTTACTGGAAAGTCATCATTAGCTTGAAATTGAATTGAGTATTGGGTGTGAATTACTACTGAATTGGGGTAATGGCTTCAGTATGATTCTTGAGGTTTTGTGTTTAAAAATTGTGATTAAGAGTCCTAGACTCGCAACTAAGCTTGGTTTTGGTTAGGAGGCTTGTTAAGATTGAATTGTGGGAATTTGGCTGAGAAGAATGCTGAGAAAACACAAAATATTTTGGGTTCATGGGGCGCGTCGCGACCCAGCTTATGGCCGTCGTGGCCCTATGGGGAAAGTCGCGGCCCACCTCCCCCAGATGCATAGGGTCGAGCCTCTGATTTGAGGCGCGTCGCGACCCCTAGGGCAAGGTCACGGTCCACCTAGGGAGGTTTGGCCTATGTTTGTATTTAGGATTGGGAAGGCTTGGGGGTTCGAACCTAAGCTCTCGAGACGATTTCTACTACCTGGTTTAATAGAAATCAAGGTCCAGGAGACTAGCTATTGTTTCCTATGTACTTATTTGGATTAGAAATTAATGGTTACCCATTGATACTATGACCAGGTTTATCGCTAAGGCTCAAGAATGAGGATCGTGCTCGGGACCATTCTGTATCCTCCGCTCGGGAATTCATGGTAAGAAAGCTGCACCCATGTGGTTGTGTTTGGGAAAAAGGTTCACTGTATCTGGATATATGTGTTATGTAACTGTATTATTTGAAATGTTAAAGTACGGCCTAAGGGAGCTGAGGCTAATGATTAGCGCATTGGATGAGACTTGGCCCCTGTGAGCCGGGTTCAGCTATATAAACAATGGACTCAGCCTAAGGGAGTCGGGGTCAGCTTAGTAAACAGAGGGCTCGGCCTAAGGGCACCGACCTTGAACATTTGTATTGTTGGTTAAAATATATTCTTGAAGTACATGTTTACTATTACTAGCTTGATGCTTATAATTTGTTGGGTTTCTAAATAATTGTTTTAAGCTTGATTTTATGCTACTTCTGTTTATGTGTTTTTTGTTTATGGATTTCTTGCTGGGTGTTGCAAAAATTTAAAGCTACGCAAGTATAAATAATCACTTTTGTAGTTTCTTTCAGTAAGATCGATATCATTCCCATGGAGACTGATTATCAAGTACCAATAGCCTATTTTATTTTCTATTAGGTAATCGAAATTGGAATTTTTAAAACTAAAAATAATAAATAACAAAATTAAATGAAGAACAACAAAGAGTAATAAACTTGCAATAAACTTGATTCAAATATACAAATGAGAAATTAGGGATTCTAACCTCCTCTACTATCCACTTTATTATTCATTAATGCAATCACAAAGATAATTCTTCTCACTAAGATGAAAGACATGCAAAAGTGTTAAATATTAGGGTTAAGAAATATAAAACTCGACCTGATCCAAATTATCTATATTTCTATGAGAACTTTAAATAATAGGAAGCAATGAACTCAGCCCTAAATCACATAGACCAATTTGATACTCTTGTTCTAAATTGAAATCTATGTCTATTCAATTTTAGCATATCCAAAATCTCACTTCTCAGATTTTGATTCAAATTCATAAATAGCATGTAAAAGGTGCGCAGTGAATCACATACACAATAAATAAAAATTTAATAGATCTTAGATGAAGAAGAAATTGAAAAATTGCATTAATTCATAATAATGCTTTTTCACCACTCCTCCAGAAATGTCAGTTTTCAGCTTTTTCACCTTTTCTTCAATATTTTTGCACCGTTTCAACTCCAAGTCATCCTAAATCCATCCAAACCTGAAAACACATCAAAACAAGTGTAAACCCACACAAAATAAACCTAAACAAACTAAAACTTAACCTAAATTAACCCCCTAAAGTGAGTCTAAAAACTCACTTATCAAACTCCCCCAAACTTAACCTTTACTTGCCCTCGAGTAAAGATAATCTAAATACTAAGCAAAACACAAAAACAACAACACATTGAATAAAGTTAACAACAACACATCAAGCCTCAAAATTATGAATATCTTGTTCATATAGTCTTTAGAAACACAACCATCACAACAATCCAGAATTTCAATCAAAACACCTTTTCAGTTGACTCAAATCCAAACAAATATAAGCTCTCTTAATCATGATCAATAAATAACTCAAATTTGAATTAATTTATACCTGCTGAATATTTATTTGTAACAATTAAATCACTATCTCATTTGCTTGCATTACTCACTATTCTCCACTAATGTAGACAACTCATGCTAAAAAATCAAAAGGACTTTTTAGGCTCATAACAATGGCTTAGGTATGGGTAGATGAAAAAGTCATTTAGGTTCAATTATACCATAAGCATTACAAACAAAACAAACCACACTTGATATCACTTTACAACCCAATTACAATCCCCAAATCCTTTTCTTTTCTAAGATTGAGAAAAATCCATATAGTGATTTTTTTTTCTCAACTACACTCCCCCAAACTTATTTTTCAATATATTTTTTTCAATAAGGAGTGTAGTTATTTTTTTTTCAAATTTTTTTTCACACCAAATTTACATTATTTACCCCATTACAAACCATTCCCACACATTCAATCAAACACTTATGGCATAATTCAAGGGAAAGGAATGTTAAAAGAGGTTCAATTATGCTCAAATAGGTGTCAAACAACAAAAATTGTTACTTTTAAACTCAAAAAGGCAGGCAAGGGATTAAAATAACAAATGTTGGCTTGAAAGGCTCAATCGTTCCAAAAAGTGCCAAATCATTTTCCTAAGCATGTGTCATCTAGGATTTCGTCTCAAATAGCAAGAAAGCAAGTTCTAAGATAATTACTTTTTCATTTCATATTCTTTTTTTTTCAGAAAATTCTACAAGCATAAACACTTCCAAAAACAAGAAATTTATCTACAAAAAATCATGATTAAGCTCTCAAATATTTACCCAAACTCAAGCGAACCAAATTGACATTTCAATCAAGCACAAGGTGTAGCGCACCAAAAAAAAAATTGTTATTAAAATTTTTGTATTTTATTTTATTTAAGTGTTAAGTGTGGTGAATTGTTTTATTCAAATGTTTGTTTATTTTATTTAATTGTTTGTTTTAAACTAAATTGTTAGAATTGTTTAGTAGAATTTTTGGTGAATTTAAATTTGTTAATTGTTTATTTGATTATTTATTTTAATGTGCGAATAATTGTGTAACTTGTTTGTTTTACTATTAGTGTTACATTTTATTAAGTGTGACAAATTATGTAATTAAAATAGATTACTTTATTTATTTTTGAGTGTGTGCCGAAATGTGTGTGTGTGTGTGTGTGTGTTTGAATGTGTTTTATTTATTTATTTTTCCCTTCGTAGAAAAGGAAAGTGTGTCATGAATCTAAAATTAATGTGAGCCTTGAACATTTTTTATTTTATTAAGAATAGAAAGGAAAATAGAAAATAAAAGAAATATAAGTTGTCATCTTGTAGGAAAAGATGACAATGCTTATCTTTGATTTGGTTCACATTAGGATAAGGGTTTAGGTGAGGTGTAAGGAGAGGGAATGGTGGGATTTAGCTTAATTTGTGGGATAGGAATTTAGCTTTTCACACCTGAGTCCTCTTCTTAAGGTTAGGTCACTAGAGGCTATAAATAGGAGGGCATGGAAGCCTTGGGAATTCTTTTGCTTGGCTGCCGAAATTGGGAGGAGAAGAAAAGAGAGAGAGAACTCGTGGGAGAAAGAAAGAAGAGAAAGGAAGAAGGGCTTGGGGTCTCTAAGGTATGGGTTTGGTTTGTGATTTTCTTTTTCCCTTCTTCTTGGTTCTAGTTTAATGGAAGTCCTTGATGGTGCTAGGTTCTAATCCCACAAGAGCATAAGGATTGTTGTTAGGGTTTCTGCCAACAAGAGGGTAAGAGTATTTTGATTTCCTAATATTGATCTAGTTGAGATTTTTTATTTGTATGGTCTGATGATTTGGTCATAACAATAAGGTGTTGGAGGCTAGCCAAAAAGAGGGTGACCATAACTATATTTGGGTTCTTTGATTTCTATCAAAGGAGGTAATGGAACCTCGATTCTTGATTTTTTTCTTGTTTTTGTAACCTTTTTATATGTATAGTCATGGTATGTGTCTGTATTCGATTGATTATTGATTTATGGTATTATGAACATTTGTGTTGATATTAAATCATAAGCATGGTGGTAGATATGTTGCTCAAGGTTTTTCATATGATTTGATGATAGGTATGGTTTGGCTTAAGGATCCTATGTGTAAGCATGCAAGGGTTTAATTTGTGATCTACCAAATATGATGATGGGTGTGTTTTCAAATTTTTTTTAAAACATGAAAAGATTGGATCATTTTGGGCTATAAGGGTTTTGGTTTATAGGGTGTGGTCCATGTTGTGATGTTTTTATTTTGTGTCACTTGTACATGATAGGAACATGCTAGGTTAATTTGGTTAAAAGAAAGGATTGTCTTAAATCTTTTATAAATTGATAAATTAGTGATTTCATGAAGGTTATGATTTAAAGTGAATTTCACGATGACTTATGCTTGCTGATTTTGTGAATAAATCGTGAATAAGTTTGGTGAAATAATGATATGCATGCATAAGAAATGTCTTTAGTGATATATTCTATTTGTGAGAATAAAATAGTGTTTTAATTCATAGTTAAAATGATATTATTGCACAAATAATTATCTACAGATTTTTTTTTTTATATTTTTGAGAAAATATGAATTTTTAAAAATAAGAATGGTTATTTTGAGGTAAAAAATAGTTGCTGGAATTTTAATAAAAAGTGAAGTTGAGTTTTTAAATAAAAGGGAATTTTGTGTATATGTCGAAATAAATTAACATCCTAACCCATGAAAATATTAATAATGGTATTTCTATTATAACTATAAGTGTTGATATTAATAGTTATGATTTTCTTTGTTTTTAATTTACAAAAATGGTAAAAAATATTTACTTGTGATTTTTTTTAAATAAATTAAAACATGGCTGAAAGTTTAGTTAAATATTTATAAAAATAACCATTGGATTTCTACGCATGAATTTGTTCCACTTAGAATTAAGTCTTAAAGATAATATAATTGAAAGAATATTTTTCCACATCTAAATTAGATTCTTCTCACATTAAAATTTATAAATATTGATAATTGAATTATAATGTTATTTTCTAAGTAAATATGTTAAGTTATAAGTATTTTACATAATTATTAGTCTTTGTTATTTTATGGAAATTCAAAGTGATTAATGAAATAATTATTTTTTTAAAATGGTTGATTAAATTATTTTTATGAATAAAATAATGCTTTTAGAAGATTAATTAACTTGAAAGTTTTTAAAGAGATAAATAATGGTAAACAAAGCATGTTACAAGTTTATTATTTTTGAAAACGATAAAAGTAAGACGCGTAGAATTATCGTTTTAAATGCCACTTTTACCAACGTCCCCACGTATGCATGTCGAATACAAATTCACTTTTACGTCCGAAATTATGTCTATTATGCAAACATGTAGTTTTTATAGAAAAATCATGCATGCAATCTAAGTAGAATGTGCATTATTCTTTTATGACCTTATGTGTAACTATGCATGTTTGTATGTTGTGAGTAACTTTCACCATGTGTGCATGGCCCATGCACACATGAGTTATATGAGTGGGCAAAACAGTGTTTATGTGAAGCTAAGGAATGTTATTTTGGTTATGGTATAGGCTCGTTGAGAAGTTGTCGTTTTACTTAGCTTGGACCTGAGGTAAGGAAGTTAGATAGAAATTTATTTACTTATGCTGTGAACGGTAAGATTGTTTGTATGAATGAAAGTGTTATGATGCTTTGCGCTACGAATTATGAAATGCTTGACATGATGATATGTTTGGATTGTATGAATGTTGTATGCTATGAATGGATGTTAGCGTAATGAATGTGACACATAAAAAAAGGGGTTGCTAAGGATATGAAGACGTAACCCGAGTTACTAAGGATATGAAGACATAGCTAAAAGGGCGGACGTGGTGAGGTTATTCAAGGACCAAAGATCCTGTTTACCTTAAAGGATGACATGGAAAAGTTAGTGGGCCATGCTCACATGGAAATGTTTATGATGATGCTATGATGTATAAAGATGGATGAATATGTTTGTGTTTTGCTTGTTTGTTGTTTGTACTTTCTTATTGGGCTTTTAGCTCAACCCCTTACTTTCCCTTCTAGGTAGCAAATATGTTTTCTCTATGGCACGCGTGGTGATGTGGGGAGTACTATCGTCGTAGTGTGTATGACGTGGGGGAATCCTATAGACGAGAAATGATCAATTAAAACGCCATTTATCTTTTAATAATGTTATGTTTAATGGGAATTTTAAAACTTATCAGCGGGACTTGAACTTTTGGTTGTTTTAGAACTTTGCATGAAAGTTGATATTGTCTTTTAAAACTATTGGGCCCAACTTGCATGTTTTTAGCAAGACCCCACTGGGATTTTATATTAAGTAGCTTTTCTATCATAAACCTATGAACATGTGAATGTTTTACAAAGCATTAGATTAGGGAGTTTTACAAATGGTATCAGAGCCAGGTCGTCCTTGTTTCCAAGGACCCTCCCCATACACGCTAAAGACGGGAAAAATCTCACCTCACCGTGTCGTAAGTATTTGTTTATGTGCTATTACTTGTTTCTATTTTACTTAATTGGATAGTTTCGTAACTGCAGTAGTAAGATGCCTCCCGTATTGAAAACGACTAAGAAACAACTACTCAAGGAGATCCACGTGATACCCAAAGTCCAACTTGACGAGGATCCTTACGATTGGCAGATAGCGGTCTTGAAAACGACAAAGGAGATTTGTGATCGCATCCAAGGGATGATGAATAAAAGAGGAGCCTTGCTATGGCCCATAGAGCAACATTGGGTCATGAGGGAAGCATTTTCGATGTACTCAGAGGCCTTTCTTCAGTGGGATCAATCATGGAATAGCGTTGAGCTAGAAGGCCTAGAGTTTAGCACCATGGAGTATGCAATTCGTGATTTTCTGGATAATTACAATTTTAATCGTCTGGAGCTGGTGTTAGTAAAGACGGATGATGGCGAAATAGAGGAACGTTTGGAGACGGTGCACGATGTGGAAGGAGAATTGGCAATAGAGGAAGTAATTCGAGTTATGCCATGTCTGACCGCTAGGATGGAGATAATGGTGAGCACTCCCGACTATTTCCACATCCCAGAGGACGTTTTTTATTATAGTTTAGGGGACGAGTCCACCGTTGAGGACTAGAGTCCATTGCGTAATCGTTACATGGGGTGCTAATAAATAAGATGGGATATTTTCTAAGACCTTAAGGGATTTATGTTTTCTAAATTCCTCTCTTGTGGGTGATTCCACTTGTGAATGCCCATTTGCTTTGCATGACTATAGTGGGCCTAATCAATTAATAACAATTAATAAAATGAAGGTTTAAATTCCTGTCTTTTGGACCTTGTATGGAAGATAGGGAGCCTTTGTAGTGGGAACGACATACTGGACCCAGCCCTCCTCCACACAAGCCCAATTGTTAAGGCCCATTTACTTGAGTTGGACTTAATTGTATAGGTTCATTATATTAGTTAAACCTAAATATTTATTAGCAACAAATTAATACCAAATTAATTGTATTTGTTTTAATGTGACACTTTAGAATTAATAGGAAATTTAGGACTTTGGTTTTAAAAATTTCAATATGTTTAATTTTTTTTGGGAAAAGCATAGTCATTAATTTTCTAAAAATAAATAATAAAAATACTATTTTTAATTTTATAATGATCTTATTTTAAGAATTTTATTCGATCTCCACCTTCGATTTAACATAGTCAATAGCTTAATGGGGCCTCGAGGTGCTTTGATTCGTCCCCCTATGGAAGGTGTTCATTAGTAATTTTGACAAGGTTAGATCTCGAAAGGTAGATAATTATAGGTCAAATTCTACTAGACTCGCCCCTACAGTGACTACTAGGACTAAATCTATGATTATCGAAATCGTGGGTCTAGCTCATAAAATAAGAGATTATGTTTTCTTATTTTGATTGAATAGTAGGTTGTTAATAGTGGTGTCCATTATTAAATGAGTTTACAACTGTATTTAACTAGTGGTATTTTTTACTCTCGCCAATTAGGACAAGGATATCATAGATTAGTTAAAAACCTAAAGAAATAGAGATATGATTGTTTTTGGTATTTTTTCTCATATCTTACATATTTTGGTATATGTTGTGCTATTTCTTGAAATTTGTGTGAATAGAAGTTTTATTGAGAAAATGTGATTGATTTCTATTTTATTGGTTGTAACCGCGAATGACATTCTCAATGTCGTGCCATCTAAATCAATCCCCAAAACACCTTTAGAACGCTGGAATGGTCGTGAACCTAGTTTACGCCATTATAGAATCTGAGGGTATCCGGCTCACATCCTGATGAAAAAGGAGGGAAAGCTAGAACCGTGAACTAAAGTTTGCATGTTTGTTGGCTATCCTAAAGGTACTCGGAGTGGACTTTTCTATATTCATTCAGAAAAGAAAGTGTTTACTTCTACAAATGCTACTTTTTTGGAAAATGACTATGTCCAGAACTTTAAACCTCGCAGCAAAGTAGTTTTAGAGGAGATGGTTAAAGAATTGACTCCAACCAATGTTCCATCGTCATCAACGCGAGTTGATGATGAAATTCCCACTCTTAACGTCCAATTGACGCAAGTCGATTCAAATGAAGAAAGTACCACTGTTCTTGAGCAAACTATCACAGAGCCTCGTCATAGTGGGAGGGTTTCTAGGAACCCAGTTCGCTATGGTTTGGACAGTGAAACCAATATGGTTGTTGGTGACACTAGTGATGATGATCCGCTGTCTTTCAAACAGGCAATGGCTAGCCTTGAAAAGGACCTATGGTTTGAAGCCATGAAACAGGAAATGAAGTCCATGTACTCAAATTCCGTTTGGGATCTTGTGGAAGCACCTAGTGACTTTAGGGCCAATGGGTGCAAGTGGATCTACAAGAAGAAATGAGGTGTTGATGGAAATATCGAGACTTATAAAGCTTGATTAATGGCAAAGGGTTATACCCAAAGAGAAGGCATGGACTATGAGGATACTTTTTGTCCGGTAGCCATGCTCAAATCCATTCGCATCCTCCTATCCATAGCAGCCGCTCTCGACTATGAGATCTGACAAATGGACGTCAAGACAGCTTTTCTTAATGGAAAGCTTGATGAGGTCATTTATATGGATCAGCCAGAAGGATTTAAAGTAGCTGGATGATAAACGAGTTTTAGGCTCGTTTATGGTCCTAGTTTTTAGGCTATTTTTCATTAGTTAGGATTATTTTATTTTAGAATTATGCTCGTTTGTTCTTGTTTCAGGGTGATTAATGTTAAGTGATGCAAATATTGAAAATGAGCGAAAATGGAATGAAATTGAGACGGATTTGTGAATTCTGTTGGTTCTGTAAGTAGCACTACAGCGCCACTAAGGGAGCGTCGTAGCACTAAGAAGGAATTTTGAAGAAGATCGGCACTGACTTTAGCGCTACAGCGCTGGTGCCCAGATTTCCCCCATTTCGTCTCTGAGTTTAGCGCTACAGCGCTACAAGGGTAGCGCTACAGCGCTGGTTTCGCGATTTCTGATATATCTGGTTATTTTTTATGGGCAATTCAGTCTTTTCCAGAGGGAATTTTTTAGTAGGGATTCTTGGGAAACATGTATGCGACTGAGACAAGGCTAAAGGGGATAACGACAGCTGGAGTAAGAACACCATCTTGGAGGATTCATCCCTGAGTTTTTCATCTTTTTCTTTAGATTTTCATGTTTGTAATTGAACTATCATATGGCTAGAATGAATATCATAGGCTAAATTTTCTTTTAGGGCTTTTATGTGAATCTTTTGGAAACCCTTGTTATGGTTTAATGCAAAATTGATGTTCTTCTTCATCTCTTTCAATTCCTTGCAATCTATGTTAATTGTGCGATTATTGATTGATCACCTCTAATTGCTATTTTATGAATCAAATTGAAATCTGAAAAGTGAAATTTGATATGCTTTGATTGTTTGGATGCAAATTTAATTTAGAACGAAAGTATCTAGATTATTTGCCTATTTTCCGAGTTGCGTGGCTAATGCCTTCTACATGGTTCAACTTACCATAGAAATATAGGAAGTTGTCATTTAGATTGAATTTCATAAATCTTGACCAGATTATGAATTGTTTTTGCAACTTATTCTTGAATAGGGAGAAGGGGATATAGATGCTTGCATTAGGAAATAAGAGGGTGGAAAATAGAGGATCATAATTGTCCTAATTGTATTTTCTCTGTTAATTTGTTTAATTCTTCATTGTGCTTCGTTAGTATTTTTCTTAGTTTAAAATCTCTTAAAATTGTTTAATCAAATAGAATTAAAAGATTGATTGATTGGTAATTGATAAATCAGTCCTTGAGGACGATACTTGGTTTTTACCATTTTATTACGAACTGCGACTGTGTGCACTTGCATAGCATAAGTATCGCAACACTGGACAAGAAGGAAAAGTTTGCAAGTTGAATAGGTCCATCTATGGACTTAAGCAAGCTTCTCGTTCCTGGAATCTTAGGTTTGATGAAATAATCAAGACCTATGGCTTTGAACAAAATATTGATGAGCCCTGTGTTTACCAACTGAAGGCAAATCAAATAGTGGTATTCCTGGTTCTTTATGTAGATGATATCTTACTCATTGGAAACAATGTTAAGAAATTATTAGATGTGAAGAATTGGTTGAGCACTCAATTCCAGATGAAGGATTTGGGTGAAGAGAGTTATGTTCTAGGTATCCAGATCAGAAGGGATAGAATGAACAAACTCTTAACTCTATCTCAAGCAGCTTACATTGATAAAGTGCTTGAACATTTCTCAATGACAAATTCCAAGAAAGGGCGTCTACCGTCCCGTCATGGAATTCATCTTTCAAAGAAGCAGTCTCCCCAGACTCCTGAAGAGGAAGATGCAATCAGAAAAGTTCCTTACGCATCTGCAGTTGTAAGTCTGATGTATGCCATGTTGTGTACTAGACCAGATATCTGCTACGCAGTGGGAGTAGTGAGCAGGTATCAGTCAAACCCAGGACTGGAACATTGGATAGTAGTTAAGCATATCCTGAAGTATTTGAGACGGACTAGGGATTATATGTTAGTCTACAAGGGTGGTGTTCTGAACGCTGTAGGCTACACCGATTCAGATTTTTAGACTGATGTCGATGACAGGAAGTCTACTTCTGGAATGGTGTTTACTCTTGGGGGTGGAGCTGTGATTTGGAGAAGCGTAAAGCAGTCCGCAATCTCAGATTCCACCATGGAGGCTGAGTACATAGCCGCGTCAGAAGCAGCTAAGGAAATAGTCTGGCTAAAGAAGTTCTATTCAGATCTTGGTGTTATTCCAGAAATGGATAAACCACGTACGTTGTTTTGTGACAATACATGAGCGATAGCCAACTCAAAAGAACCTCGAAGTCACAAGGGGAGTAAGCATATAGAAAGGAAGTATCACATTATTCGAGAATATGTGGCCAGAGGAGATGTGAAGGTTATGAAGATTGCAATTGAAGACAATCTTGCAGATCCATTTACAAAGACACTACCAGAAGCTACATTTGATAAGCATATCAAGGAAATGAGATTAGTAGAATTAAGGCATTAGTTTCAATTAGTGCAAGTGGGAGTTTGTTGGGGTTTTATGCCCTAATTAAAACCTAAATTCTTTGTAATCTCATTTATTATCAATAAAATAATATAAATCAATTTTTGACTTGGTCGATCACTTTGCTCACATGTTTTATTTTCATGATTATTTGTTAAATATAAACTTCTATTAAATCCCGAGCATATAGCTAATTGTATTGATAGTGACGTAATCACAGTGGAATATAAATATGATTATATGTTCAAAATAAGTTAGTCCTAAGATTAGTTAGTGCACAGGATTTACACTGACTTTCCAATCTACTATATCATCTACTTACACATTATAGTGTTATGTTCTTTCCAGAATATTAGCAAAGTAGATAAGATCAGATGTATTTGTTACATCGGACTGGACCGATATTGACAGTTGATAAGATAAGTAAACATACCGTTATTATCTATTCTAGTCATATCATATAGTTGACCATAGGTCAATTCAATCTCAATTCTGAGTGGTTAGTATTCTAACTGATTGTATTATTTGAGTTCTTTGACTTGTTCGTTACCAACTTACCCTACGAACTAGCCCATACTTACATCTTGGGAACTCGGTAATATAATTGAGTGGGAGTGTTAATCATAGATATGGACATCTATAGCTTTTGATGAAGAAGTGAAACGATGGTTTCCTTTTAGTTTGGTTCATGGTGTTAAATGATAGAGATCTCATTTCAGTAATTAAATTAGTTTACTGAAATATCATTTACAAGGAACTAAGTGTTTTAAGGATAAAATACAATGAGGGGAAAAACAATATTTTAGTCTTATCTCATTGTAGACCGTCTATAGAGGATTGAGTGACAATTATGGTTGTAACAATGGATAATTAATAGCGTATCTATATTTGTTATAGAGCATTCTATGAATTCAAGAGTGCAATTCCGAGTCTATAGTGGAGTCACGAGGAATTAATAAGTTAGTAAATTTATTTGTTAGATTTATGATAACTTATTGGAGCTTAATTACATAGGCCCATGGTCCCCATTGTACCTTGGATAAAATCATCTAGATAGTCTAAATTAATTGATTTAATTATCAAAGTTGACCACATCAATTTTGGATAGTTTCACAGAGTTATATAATTTTAAGAAGAAAAGAGAAATTATGGCAAATTTATTAATTAAGATAAATTGGTATCTAAATTAATAAATAAGTTTAAATCAAGATTCAAATTATATATAATTAATTTTGAT
Source organism: Humulus lupulus (assembly GCF_963169125.1). Taxonomy (NCBI): domain Eukaryota; kingdom Viridiplantae; phylum Streptophyta; class Magnoliopsida; order Rosales; family Cannabaceae; genus Humulus; species Humulus lupulus. The sequence continues at coordinate 75,675,076 of NC_084796.1, forward strand.
AAAGGATTTAAGTGATTATTTAATTAATTAAATCAATAGAAAATAATACATGCCTTGATTTTAAGTCCAATGGGCTTATAATCAAATGAGAAATTTCACGGGCCTAAAGTCCATGGTAATTTCAACCTAGGGCTTTAAAATGGCTATTATTTTATTGATTTTTTAATTAAATTAAATTGCCTAATTGAGTCTATAAAATGAATACTTACAGAGAAGTCATAAGTTAAGATTTCTGAGACGACAGATAAGTTTAATCACTGGTTTTCTGATAGTTTTAGATTCTCTCTAAACACAAGTCATTTTCTAAGCCTCTTTGATTATTTTCTCTTCTTCGTCTCTATATCTATCTCATGTGTTGAGAATTGCCCACACTAGTCTAGGTGATTCTAAGGATACATTGGAAGGCTGTGAAGAAAATAGAAGATCGGTTCAGTTTCTTGATAATACTCTGCGACAGAGAGGATACAAGAGTTAGAGAAACTGAAAGAATGACTCTTTAATTCTGATGCGTATACTGTAAGTATTCTTGTCTTTGTTTCTCTTTGAATTCAATTTTAGAAACATGTTCTAGGCTATTTCATATCAATTTGTTTAATATTAGATATACATGAAAATAAATAAAGATCCTGTATAAGTTTACCCAACGTCTATGATTTTCAAATATCTGTCAAACCAATATGCAATGTTCCTTCCTTATGATTTTCCTTTGATTTCCATAGAACCTCATCATGTCGACTATAGGAAGAGGAGGAAAGGGAAGAGGAAGAGGCAGAGGAAAAGGAAAAGGTGCGTCCACAGGGTCTGAAACCACGGCTGCCCCTGACGTTGAAATGCCATATGTTCAACCTGCAGCTCCAGCAGCACCATCTGTGGACCTGGCCGCAAAGGTAGCAAGGTTAAGAGAACAATTGAGGCTGAGAGATGAGGAATTAGCACATGCTAGACAAGCATCGCAAACATCCCAAATGCCCCAAATACCTCAAGTACCAGTGGCGCAACCTCAGCCGCCAGTGCCACCACCTGCACCACTACCAGTAACCTATGGGATTGAACCAGTGTATGAATGCTTCAAGAAACAAGCCCCACCAACTTTTGAGGGGAAATTCGATCCAATGGTGGCAGAGGATTGGTTAAGATCGGTTGAGTCTATTTTCGATCATATGGAGTTAGATGATCACCAATGGGTTTCCTGCGCAGTTTATTTACTTAAGATGGACGTGTGGATTTGGTGGGATGTGATTAAACAGATGCATGATCTGAATACCATGACTTGGGCGGAGTTCGTCCAGGATTTCAGTAAGAAGTATTACAGTCTAGCTGCACTAGCAACTAAGGTTGATGAGTTTATAACCTTGGTACAGGGGAATCTGTCGGTCACTGATTATGCACAGAAGTTCGATCAATTGGCTAAATTTTCTCCTGAAGTGGTGCCAACTAATGCATTGCGAGTCCAGAGGTTTGTAAGGGGACTCAAACCGATGATCGTGAGGGACATTAGGATGACCAGTGCTGAAGTGGTCAGTTATGCAGAAGTACTGGATAGAGCTCTTGAAGCTGAATATTTGGAAGAACGGATATGGAAGGATAATGCCACTAGAAGGGAGAACAACCGAAACAAGAGCTTCCACGAGGGCAGCAAGAGAAAGGCTAATGAAGGGCAGAATAGTGGCGTTGATAAGAGACCCAGACTTCCAGCCACGAATAGCAACAATCACAACTCTCAGAACCATAGCAACCGCAATAATTGCTTCAATGACCGGAACTATGGGAACCAACAAAGCAACCGAGTAGAGCATCCTATTTGTCCTAAATGCTCGAAAAGACACCCAGGAGAGTGCCAGGCTGGTACCAACAAATGTTTCAAGTGCAGCCAGGCAGGACACTTGAGAAATAATTGCCCACAATGGAAGGCGGGACAGAATAACAATAACAATTTGGTGCTAGTAAGAGTTTTCGCCCTAACCTAGAATGAAGCGGACAATAGCAACACAGTAGTTACAGGTTAGATCCCTATATCTGGTACAATGTGTAGAGTCTTAATTGATTCTAGAGCGACTCATTCTTATGTTTCCATGAATGTGATTGATAGACTAAATATGCCTTATAAGATGTTTGAACATAACTTTAGTACATTGTTGCCATCGGGAGATATGATGTTGTTAAATAAGTGGTTACTGTCAATACCTGTAACGGTGGAAGACAGAGAGTGCCTAGGAAATCTCATAGAACTGAGTATACCAGATTATGATGCCGTACTCAGCATGGATTGGTTATCCAAACATGGGGCTACGATAGACTGTCGAAAGAAGACCATAGAGTTCAGGCCAAAGGAAGGAGAGGTCTTTTCCTTTAGAGGCGAAGTAGTGGGTTTTTGAACACCCATAATATCTGCAATGGAAGCACGAAATATGATGCAACATGGTTATTCGGCATTCCTGGCCAGTGTGGTGGATAATTCCAAGGAGTCGGAACTAAAGCCAGAAAATGTACGTATTGTTTGCGAGTTCCCAGAGGTGTTTCTCGAAGAATTACCAGGGTTACCCCTGGACAGAGAAATCGAGTTTATAATCGATCTTGCACCAGAAACAACCCCGATCTCTAAAGCACCCTATCGAATGGCACCTGCGGAGTTGAAGGAACTTAAGAACCAGCTGCAGGAGTTGTTAGATAAGGGGTTCATAAGTCCTTTTTGTGAAGAAGAAGGATGGGAGTATGATAATGTGCATTGATTACCGAGAACTCAATAAGGTCACCATTAAGAATAAATATCCCTTGCCTAGGATAGACGACCTTTTTGACCAAATGCAAGGGGTAGCAGTGTTCTCGAAGATTGATCTGCGATCCGGGTACCATCAGTTGAAAGTGAAGGAAGGGGACATTCCGAAAACGGCCTTTAGAACTCGCTACGGGCACTATGAATTCTTAGTGATGTCTTTTGGACTCACCAATGCCCCAGCAGCATTTATGGACATGATGAATATGGTATTTAAGGATTTCTTGGACAAGTTTGTAGTAGTGTTCATAGATGATATCCTCATTTACACGAAGACCAAGGAGGAGCACGAGGAGCATTTGATGTTGACTCTGAACAGGTTGCGAGAACATCAGTTGTACGCCAAGTTCTCTAAATGCGTGTTTTGGCTGGAACATGTAACTTTCTTAGGACACATAGTGTCTAAGAATGGGATAGTAGTAGACCCATCGAAGATCGAAGCCATTAGAGACTGGCCCCAGCCATAGAATGCCTCAGAAGTTCAAAGTTTCTTAGGGTTGGCGGGTTATTATAGGAAGTTTTTCGAGGGTTTCTCGAAGATCACCACCCCATTGACCAACTTAACCCGCAAACATCAGAAGTTTTCATGGACTAAAAAATGTGAAGAGAGTTTTTAGACCATGAAGGATAAGTTGATTTCTGCGCATATCCTTTGTGTTCCCATTAAGGGCGGGAAATTTGTGGTGTAGTGCGATGCATAAAAGAATGGCTTGGGATGTGTGTTGATGCAAGATGGGAAAGTGGTAGCTTATGCTTCCAGACAACTCAAGGATTATGAGCAATGGTATCCCACTCATGACCTTGAATTGGCAGCAGTAGTGTTCGCACTAAAGATATGGAGACATCACCTGTATGGAGACAAGTGTGAGATATACACCGACCACAAAAGTCTGAAATACTTTTTCACACAAAAGGAACTGAACATGAGGCAGCAAAGGTGGTTGGAATTAGTGAAGGACTACGATTGTGAGATTCTATACCACCCAGGGAAGGCCAATGTGGTTGCAGATGCTCTGATTATTCAGGGACATGGGAATGTCTCAGCACTACATACTATAGAGATGCCTCTTCAAAAAGATATCATAAATGTCGGCATCGAAATTGTGACGAGAAGTTTGGTGAACCTCACATTGCAATCCTCCCTATTAGAACAAATTCAAGAAGGACAGAAATTGGATGAAGCCTTAGTGAAACAAGAGGCTTTGGTACAAGAAGGTGGCAACATCGATTTCACAATTTCTAATGGTGGATTACTGAGATACAAGGATAGGATTTGCGTGCCTGACAATGCTAAAATTAAGGGAAGTATTATGAAAGAAGCGCACACAATGACTTATTCCTTGCACCCAGGGTCCATGAAAATGTACCAAGACCTTAAGGCATTATATTGGTGGCACAGAATGAAGAGGGACATTGCTGAGTTTATTGCTAGATGTTTGACATGCTAGCAAGTCAAAGCGGAACACTAGAGGCTAGTAGGGTTGCTTCAACCGCTCTACATTCCTGAATGGAAATAGGAGGATACAGCAATGGATTTTGTGGTAGGGTTGCCTAGAACCACCAAGCAGCATGACTAAATGTGGGTGATAGTAGATAGATTCACTAATTCTGCCCATTTTCTGCCAGTCAAGACCACATACTCGGCGGATCAATATGTTGATTTGTATGTTAGTGAGATAGTGAGACTTCATGGGGTGCCAAAGTCGATAATTTCTAATCGTGGGTCATTTTTAACATCGAACTTTTGGAAAGGGCTAGAGAGAGCTATGGGATCAAGACTAAAGTTTAGCACCGCATTTCATCCTCAGACCGATGGCCAGTGTGAGAGGACTATTCAGATTTAAGAAGACATGTTGAGGTGCTATGCTTTGGACTTTTCAGAGTCTTGGAACCGATATTTACCCCTAATGGAGTTCTCTTATAATAACAGCTACCAATCTACTATAGGGATGGCTCCCTATGAGATGCTTTATGAGCGTAAGTGTAGATCTCCTTTACACTGGGCTGAAGTTGGGGAGAAACAGATTTTAGGCCCTGAGACAGTTAGGGAAGCCAGTGAGGGGATTGAGAAGATTCGCCAAAGGATGCTTACCGCACAGAGTAGGCAAAAGAGCTACGTTGACGTTAAGAGAAGGGACATCGAGTTTTCAGTGGGCGAATTTGTTTTCTTGAAAGTCTCGCCAATGAAGGGTGTTATGCGTTTTGGAAAGAAAGGGAAGTTAAGCCCTCGATATATAGGTGCATTTGAGATTTTGGACAAAGTAGGGCAGGTTGCGTACTGTTTGGCACTACCCCCAGTATTAGCTGAAACGCATAACATCTTTCACATCTCGATGTTGCGTAAGTATGTGTCAGACCCCTCTCATGTTTGAGATACGAGCCGTTACAGCTGAAGCAGGACCTGAGTTATGATGAACAGCTTGAGCACATTATTGAAAAGGGAATCAAGGAACTGAGATCCAAAAGCATTCCACTAGTTAAGGTCCTGTGGAGGAATAGTACGGAACGAGAAGCAACATGGGAGTTGGAGGAAGACATGAAAGAAAGGTACCCTGAATTATTTGGTAAGAAATAATTTTGGGACGAAATTCCTTTTAACGTAGCGCACCAAATTTGTTTTATTTTATTTAAGTGTTAAGTGTGGTGAATTGTTTTATTTAAATGTTTGTTTATTTTATTTAATTGTTTGTTTTAAACTAAATTGTTAGAATTGTTTCGTAGAATTTTTGGTGAATTTAAATTTTTTAATTGTTTATTTGGTTATTTATTTTAATGTGTGAATAATTGTGTAACTTGTTTGTTTTACTATTAGTGTTACATTTTATTAAGTGTGACAAATTATGTGATTAAAATAGATTACTTTATTCATTTTTGAGTGTGTGCCGAAATGTGTGTGTGTGTGTGTGAATGTGTTTTATTTATTTATTTTTCCCTTCATAGAAAAGGAAAGGGTATCATGAATCTAGACTTAATGTGAGTCTTGAACATTTTTTATTTTATTAAGAATAGAAAGGAAAATAGAAAATAAAAGAAATATAAGTTGTCATCTTGTAGGAAAAGATGACAATTCTTATCTTTGATTTGGTTCACATTAGGATAAGGGTTTAGGTGAGGTGTAAGGAGAGGGAATGGTGGGATGTAGCTTAATTTGTGGGATAGGAATTTAGCTTTTCACACTTGAGTCCTCTTCTTAAGGTTAGGTCACTAGAGGCTATAAATAGGAGGACATGGAAGCCTTGGGAATTCTTTTGCTTGGCTGCCGAAATTGGGAGGAGAAGAAAAGAGAGAGAGAGAACTCGTGGGAGAAAGAAATAAGAGAAAGGAAGAAGGGCTCAGGGTCTCTAAGGAATGGGTTTGGTTTGTGGTTTTCTTTTTCCCTTCTTCTTGGTTCTAGTTTAATGGAAGTCCTTGATGGTTCTAGGTTCTAATCCCACAAGAGCATAAGGATTGTTGTTAGGGTTTCGACCAACAAGAGGGTAAGAGTGTTTTGATTTCATAATATTGATCTATTTGAGATTTTTTATTTGTATGGCCTAATGATTTGGTCGTAACAATAAGGTGTTGGAAGCTAGCCAAAAAGAGGGTGACCATAACTATTTTTGGGTTCTTTGATTTCTATCAAAGGAGGTAATGGAACCTCTATTCTTGATTTGGTTCTTGTTGTTGTAACCTTTTTGTATGTATACTCATGGTATGTGTCTGTATTGGATTGATTAGTGATTTATGGTTTTATGGATATCTCTTATTATGAACATTTGTGTTGATATTAAACCATAAGCATGGAGGTGGATATGTTGCCTAAGGTTTTTCATATGATTTGATGATAGGTATGGTTTGGCTTAAGGATCCTATGCGTAAGCATGCAAGGGTTTTAATTTGTGATCTACCAAATATGATGATGGGTGTGTTTTCATTTTTTTTAAAAACATGAACGGATTTGATCATTTTGGGCTATAAGGGTTTCGGCCTATAGGGTGTGGTGCATGTTGTGATGTTTTTATTTTGTGTCACTTGTACATGATAGGAACATGCTAGGTTAATTTGGTTAAAAGAAAGGATTGTCTTAAATCTTTTATAAATTGATAAATTAGTGATTTCATGAAGGTTATGATTTAAAGATGAATTTCACGATGACTTATGCTTGCTGATTTTGTGAAGAAATGGTGAATAAGTCTGGTGAAATAATGATATGCATGCATAAGAAATGTCTTTAATGATATGTTGTATTTGTGAGAATAAAATTGTGTTTTAATTCACACTTAAAATGATATTTTTGCACAAATAATTACCTACAGATTTTTTTTAAAATTTTTTGAGAAAATATGAGTTTTTAAAAATAAGAATGGTGATTTTGAGGTTAATAATAGTTGCTAGAATTTTAATAAAAAGTGAAGCTGTGTTTTTAAATAAAAGATAATTTTGTATATATGTTGAAATAAATTAACACCCTCACCCATGAAAATATTAATAATGATATTTTTATTATGATTATGAGTGTTGATATTAATAGTTATGATTTTCTTTATTTTTAATTTACAAAAATGGTAAAAAATATTTACTTGTGATTTTTAAAAAAAAATTAAAACATGGCTGAAAGTTTAGTTAAGTACTTATAAAAATAACCATTGGATTTCTACATATGAATTTGTTCCACTTAGAATTAAGTCTTAAAGATAATATAATTGAAAGAATATTTTTCCACATCTAAATTAGATTCTTCTCACATTAAAATTTATAAATATTGATAATTGAATTATAATGTTATTTTCTAAGTAAACATGTTAAGTTATAAGTATTTTACATAATTGTTAGTCTTTGTTATTTTATGGTAATTAAAAGTGATTAATGAAATAATTATTTTTTTAAATGGTTGATTAAATTATTTTTATGAAATAAAATAATGCTTTTAGAAGATTAATCAACTTGAAAGTTTTTAAAGAGATAAATAATGGTAAACAAAGCATGTTACAAGTTTATTATTTTTGAAAACGATAAAAGTAAGACGCGTAGAATTATCGTTTTAAACGCCACTTTTACACAACGTTCCCACGTATGCATGTCGCATGCAAATTCACTTGTACGTCTAAAATTATGTCTATTATGCAACCATGTAGTTTTTATAGAAAAATCATGCATGCAATATAAGTAGAATGTGCATTATTCTTTTATGACCTTATGTGTAACTATGCATGTTTGTATGTTGTGAGTAACTCTCACCATGTGTGCATGGCCCATGCACACATGAGTTATATGAGTGGGCAAAATAATGTTTATGTGAAGCTAAGGAATGTTATTTTGGTTATGGTATAGGCTCATTGAGAAGTTGTCGTTTTGCTTAGCTTGGACCTGAGGTAAGAAAGTTAGATATAATTTTATTTAATTATGTTGTGAACGGTAAGATTGTTTGTATGAATGAAAGTGTTATGATGCTTTGCGCTATGAATTATGAAATGCTTGACATGATGATATGTTTGGATTGTATGAACGTTGTATGCTATGAATGGATGTTAGCGTAATGAACGCGACACATAAAAAAAAGGGCACTACAAGAAAAAATGCTTTTAATAACACCGAAAATGTGTTATCAAAACATACGATAACACTTTCTGATGTGTTAAGACCGACTATGTTATTGTAAGTCAGGGTACTTTACATAACACTTTATCAGTGTTATACAGATGTGTTATTGTATTGTCAACGATAACACAATTTCTGTGTTATTTTAATATAAGATAAGTGTTGAATTATGTTATTTATAGTCGATTATATAACACTTTTTTTGTGTTATACTACACTTTAGTATAACACTTTTTTTGTGTTATACTACATTTTAGTATAACACATTTTTTGTGTTATACTATACTTTAGTATAACACTTTTTTTGTGTTATACTAAACTTTAGTATAACACATTATTTGTGTTATACTACACTTTAGTATAACACGTGTTATATTAGCTTAGAGAAACATATTTTTTTTTTACTTACACAAAACTAGGAAAACAAATATGAAAGTTGAAGCCAAATAAGTTAACATAAATAGATTTTTATTAATTACTCAAATGTAATTACAATATTTAGTCTACTAGTCTAGGCTTAAGAAATCATATTACAACATAATTTATGCCCAATTCAGATTCCTTTATCACCAAATACAAAACAAGAAATGTATACAAAAATTAGTGAAATACATTCTTCCATTCTTGGCATCAATATCTCGATGGCTTTGCAGTTTCTTTGAAAGTGTTATGCTTCAAAAACAGGTCAGTAAATGCCACCCTCAAGTTCTTAACCTCTCTATCTAATTCACTTGGTGTCCTTTGCCTGCAAGATCCTAGAAAATGGAGTAGGATCCACCAAAAACTGAGATAAGTCTACAGATCAGTGCTTGAAGTATCATACAAAAATAAAACTGTAAAACCCACATAACTCTTACCATTTTCTGAAAGTTTTTTCAAGACTACAGTATGTATTCCATCTTTTAGATACCACAAATTGTCAACAGCAGCAGCAACTAAATTACTTGTAACTAAACTATACTAAATTTCTATGACTAGAATGATAGTAAATGTAAAAGCAAATATTACATCCTTATGTTAAATTCAAGACTCTAGTGATTGACCTTAAATTAAAGAGTTATAAAGAGTTTCAAAGAAATAGAAGACCTTATTGAAAACCCAAATTTCACCACTAATGTTTCAAATGCTAATTAAATAGAAATTTACAAAGGAACAATGCTACATAAATATCCAGTTTTGACATTAGACTCCAAATATCATAAAGTCAAATTTATATAAGAGGATTAGATAAAGCCAAAGCTTTACAACCTTAATTAACAATCAGAATACCTTCAAGACAGACTGCTTATTAGCTTTCTGAATGTGAATATTGGCAAGGAAAAGAATTAGATGTTTCCTCTGGTTGGCAACATTGCCTTCCTGGTTAGAAAACACATTATGAAAATTCAGAGAAGCATCAAAATATGAGCAATGCAGAAGAAAATAGCTAAAACAAGAAGTTACCTTTGTAAGTTTTATCAAACATTTAACAACCAGATCAAAGAACTTCTGATTTCTGACAGCAAATGTCTCATTTGATGCAGGTGAGGGCCACCTTGAAGGATCTAATGGACGTAAGAGATTGATGAGAACAACAAAGGATGAAGTTCGATCTGCATTATCCTGTAAAGTTGAATAACAAATCAGACTAAAATAAGACATGCGAGTCAGGATAAGAATAAATGAAAAAAAAGAAGAGGGAAGAAATTAAATGGCAAGTCTTAACAAGAATCTTTAGCATTAGAACATTCAAAGCTTTTAAAAGCTGGCTGCCATCATCCATATGTGGAACTCTCTCATCCAACAGCCATAGACAGTTGAGAAAGAAACAGAAAACTACACAAAAAATTGACAGAAAATAAAATATTATACTTTATTAAAATGTTGATAATCATCATTAGAAATAATAAAAGTAACAGAGACACTACTAAAGATAAAAAAGACAAGCTAAAAAACATACCCAATTTCCCTCACAGAACGTCTCAAAGCAGCTCTGGCTTCGCCAGGCTTCCCTTCCTTCCATTTTTCCATCTCTCGAACCTAAAAGATGCAATATCATTAGAAGGATGGAATGGATAATAGCCCCTAAAATATACAAGCAAACAGAGCAAAGTCAACCTAGACATACTTTGGCATCAATGAGTTATCATAAAGGTTTATTTTAATGAGATTACAAATGATGGTAATAAGCATTATTACACCGAAAAATTATGCTCTACCACAGTGAGCAAGATAAACCTGCACTAAAGTAGTGGGTCTATGTGTACATATAATCAAGTGGTGGTAATTGGTGGTTATTAAGTAGGAGAACACACCTGGAGAACACTCACGTCTAGGTAGGTAAGTTGAGGACAACCTCTTGCAATGGCCATTATTCCAGCTTCACCAATTTGATGACAGCCACTAACGTTTAGATACTGTAGGGAGTTACACTTACCAAAGGCAACAAGTGCCTCGTCCTCGACCCTAATAATTAATATGCGAGTGAAGACAGAAATCAAAGTGTAATTCATACTCAAATATTTGTAATTCTATAAACAATGAAAAGAAGAATTCACCTATCACAAAATCGGAGGCTAAGATCTCTCAGGGACTTGCAATTCTCTCCAACAGCTACAATTCCTCTGTTTCCAATCTATAACCACAAAGAAGGATATATATGCTGTCACAAATAATTCACATGGTAACTACCAGACCGACCACTAAAAGAAAACTTTTTAACAGAAGTCAATCAAATACATCATATAAACAATGAAGCATTCTTTAGTAACAATGATACGGTATTAAATATGGAAGAGTGAGTAAAGAGAATCAAAATTCTACTATGCTAATACCATTAAAACCAAACACATAAAACATTGTCTCTAAGAGAAACACATAAAACACTGTCTCTAAGAATCATTATTAATTATTCATTTATTTTTATTTCTGATTAAACAAATACAAGACATAGGGAATTTATAGATAATTATTAATATATATATGATGAATTTTCTAAGAATATAGTCACTGGTCTGGTCTTATAGCAATGATATATAAAGTAATCCATGGTCAAATTTAATGAACAAGTTTAATGAAAAGAAAGGCAAACATACATGCATGGAACAACCTCGCATACTGAATTCTGAGTAAGCCATTAATAGCAGAATTAACACAGATTAAATAATACTAGTCTGTGCTCTGACTAAATCATTGGTAGCAGAAGCAACACAGATTAAATTAAATAATACTAATGTAGTCACGATGATGAACAATAAGTTTTAAAGATACATAAAATATGCTTTCCAAGTCTTCAATAGCCATTAGTTCCATAACCAAGACAACTATACATGCAATTTGCACGTTGCAAATTCTAAACTTTTGTATAAGGAATTGAATAGGAGCTTCCAGAATCCTTCATAGTAAAGAGGAAGAAACTAAGAAAAACACCAATTTTAATAAATAATTAATGTTATCCCCAAAAATTGGAAATGATGATGTGGCAATAGAATTGACAAGTGGCATGGAATAGTTGGGTGATCTGGCTTAGCAGTAGCCCAGTACATTAGTGAAGAGTTTGGACTGATTAGAGATGTCATAACCAAGCCAAGTGCACCCGAGGAGAATACTTGGGCTAAGGTGTGCCCGGTCGGACCTTGGTCTAAGGATAGCATTCCAAGAGGTCCGGTCGGACCTTAGTCCGAGGAGTCCAAGTGATGGGCTCGGACCCTAGTCCGAGGAGAGGCCACAAGAGGTCCGGTCGGACCTTGATCCGAGGAGGGGCACAAGTGATGTGCTCGGACCTTGGTCCGAGGAAGGCACTCCAAGAGGTCCGGTCGGACCATGTCCGAGGAGAAGCCCCATGCATGTGTTCGGACCTTGATCTAAGGAGAGCCAAGGAGGGTGGCTCAGACCATGGTCCGAGGAGAAGCCCCATGAAGTGTGGCTCGGACCTTAGTCCGAGGAGAGCCAAGAGAAGTGTTCGGACCTTGGTCCGAGGAGAGACTAGAGGTGTGCTCGGACCTTGGTCCGAGGAGACCCCAAGGCTGTGGTCCGAGGTGAGCCCAAAAAGTGACTGGTCGGACCTTGGTCCGAGGAGCAGTCCAAGGAGTATGGTCCATATGCATGTGTCCAGCATGCATATGTCCGACCAGCACTTGTGTGTGTCCAGCATGTATGTGTTCGACCAGAAGAAGATATTCATCAAACAAATGGACCAGACTACGTCAAATTCCCAGAAACGGCTTCAGCAAGAATCGGTCTGGGCATCGCGGGAATCTCTCATTCCTCACTCGAATTGAGGAATCTGTTGTATTTTGAATATTTTGTGTAATTTAAATATAATATGAGTAATAAAATTTCCCGATCCTAGGGGGAAATCAGTTTAGGATCCCAAGCCTATAAATAGAGGGTTGATGGGATCAGAAAAGGACTTTTGGCAATTAAGATTTGGTCTGAGTTCTAGAGAGAGAAAGTGTGTTTTCCTTGAGAGAGAACCCTTTTTGTATTCCTGAAAATTTACACTGAAGAAACTCAGTTGACACTGGTTCATCTGATCTTGAGTGTAGATAAAGTAATAAAATCTCTAAGTGGATTAGGCTATTACCGACTGAACGGGGCTGAACCACTATAAAATCTCGTGTGTTATTTACTTTTCTTGATTAAACTGTCTGTGTCGTTTAAATTCTCTTGAAGGTTTGTCGTTATTGACGTTCTCACGTCGTTGGCTAAAAACACAATCAACAATTAAAAAGAAGGATCACAGTTGCATCTTATTTTCCTAATTCGGATTAAAAGTAACCAAGTTTGGTAAAATCTAAAAAAGAAAAAAAAATGTTCAGCTGACTGAAATTTTTATCATTCTACGAGTGCATGCTTTAAATCATTTGAATGACAGAACAGTAATTTGAATATAATGTCCTGCTTAATTTGCCATGTTCAGTGCTGGTATTGTATTAACACAAGTCTCTTATCTCAGTTCAGATTGCCTGGTAAATGAGAAAGGTTTCCTTCACATTCTTTTAATTCAGAGGAGCCAATACTATTACAAAACGAAGTGCAGGAATAATTAAGACATCCAAGAACCTTTTTTGTAAACTAGGTTTACCACGTGCACCCCAACACCTGACCCAGAGACAATTCAAGTGCACAGATAGGAGAACGAATTCAGGGCCTTTGGCCCCTAAATAGAGCTGCCCTTAGCAGAACCTAAGAATATGTAGTGATGGACTAAATCCCATAGATATAAATAGTAGGTAGGATGTAAAAAATAGAAAAGATAAAGGTAACAAGGTTTATAGGGCAATGTTCTAGAAAAATACTGTGACCCTAATGTTTTACCGTTCACATACAAATATGAACAAGCATCAAGCTGGTGGGAGTGTGGCTTTTAAAGATGAATTGTTCAGCCTTCTCTGGGAACTAATAATGTGTTTCCCAGCCTTCCTTGGGACTTGTAAAAAACAAGAAACCAAAAATTAGTGGAAACGTGACATGGATGTAAGGTGATATGGAAATAAGTTCTACAATGCTATTCATTTTCATTTTTATTTTATTTTATGTTAAACTACATACAGGGGAGATGGGTGAGGACATGTGGGGGATGGAGCTTATTTGAAAAGAATAATAACAATACAAGAGATTTTGCATAGTTATGTATATTAAAAGAAAGCAGCTATAAAAAGAACCTTGAATATTATAGGATTGCGACCTCCTGAGTAGTGTACATCCTCCAATTCCCCAAAGGGGGCAGGCAAAAGGGCAATGGGAATCTCACCAAAGTAGAGATATGTGCTTCCCTCACTCCTTTCGAATAACTCTGGATGATTACAGACCTGGCACCACACAGTAAAAAATAAATAAAAATTAGCTTCCTCACTTGATTGCTTGTAGCAATTAAATTAATTTCAGGAAAGGAGGTGGAAAAGCATAGCTTACCTTCCTTAGCTGAATGACAATATTCATTAAATTAAGGAGTTTTTTGTCATTAAGTTGTCCATGATTGTTGTCAAATAACTCAGAAAGAGATATCTTGTTCTTGATAGCTCGTTAAAAAGCTTGTTGTCGTGAACTCAATTTGCAGTGCACTGTGATCTCTGTTTTCCTGGTAAGCTCTGAAACTACATTTGTTTTAACTCGACGTAGCATGAAAGGTTTTAATATTGAATGCTGTGAGAAGAATCAAAAGCACAATACAAGTCAGAAATCAATTTTTAGATGCATTCACTCGTACATTTAAAGGCAACAATGATTGCATCATCTCTTCATTAACAATATGTAAACACTAATAGCAGCAATATTAACAAAGCCTATTTCTCAAAAAAAAAAAAAAAAAAAGCCTAAAGCTAGAAGAGACCTAAATGGTAAAAGCAAACAAATACCCTCACAGACCTCACCAAGGTCTCAAGCTCACGAAAAGTTGATACGTCAACACATGATTTGAGGCAGCACATTTCTAATGTTAGCATTGCAAGTTAAAGCAATTGAATAATGTTGCATAAAAGAGAATCTTTGAAGATAAAGAAGAATCTGGGGAGGTGTTGTGGGAGAAGATCAGATTTTGGGTTACTATGTGTGTGTTCAAAGTAAAAGAGTTCAAAGACGTCTTCTCAGATAATGTTCGGAATTGGCAGTGTATTTAGTAATATGTTTCTAAAGTTCTTATCTTTTCTTTTGAATGGTTCTGCCTTCTCTAAATTAGAGGCTGGCTTAGTTTTGGTTATGTTAGTTTCAGGAGTTTGTTTACATTTCTTCCTGTTTTTGCTATAGATTTCTCAATAGCTTGCTCTTATACCCTAAGTCACTCTTTGTATTATTTTTCTCCATCAGTAATACAAGTAGTATTGTTTTGTTTCAAATAAAAATAATGTTGCATAAAAGATGCTTACCAATCGGTTAAGCTAGTGCTCATTCAAAGTACCACCATGTTCTGCATGGCTCTCAATTCTGCACGTGATAAAATATAGTTAATAAGAATACATAGCGCATAGGAATATTAACTATTTGTCAGTTATGTCAGAAAACTTAAAAAATTAGGCATACCCTTTAGAAAACCACTCATTAAACTGTTCGTGACTATCAAATAAGGTTGGCATAATGAAATGTAGTAAGGCCCACAACTCTGCCATATTATTTTGGATTGGAGTGCCAGTAAGCAAAAAATAAATGAAAATTGATCATCCACTGAGTCCAGCAGAAAAAGTTATGTTTTTAGCAAGCATTATTCTACATTAAATGGAGTAAAAGATAGCCATTCTTATGAGTAAAACTACATACAGTCTGGAACATTCCAAGCATTCCAGCGATGCTAGCAGCTTGTACAGGCCTTGGCCGAACTATCTGCATTACAAACCACTAAAGTTAGCATGCAAAGTTTATAGCAAAAACAGGCTTTTAATATTCTGAACAGTTGAATTGAAGCATCATATCATAATGGAAATCCAAATTCAACATTGTAAGAAACGGATCTCTATCCTCCACTGTAATGTGTGGTCCCAACAAGTTATCCAAAGATCCGGCACATCCAACATGATTCGTGAATTAAACAAAAGTTCCAAGAAGAACAATGAGCACGAAGAAAAGAAGAAAAGTGGAAAACCGCAAAAGCAAAAGCAAAAGCAATATAAGCATACCTTTCCAGTTTTAACATGAACAATATCGTCCATAGTAAGGGGTTCACCTGTTATTGGGCATTTTCCATAATCCTGGTGGCAAGAAAAGATGTATCAAAGTGTTTTCTTATCAACCATTTATGCAAAATGCATACTGAAATAATGCAATGACAAGTGTAGAAGAAAGAACATCTAGTCAGTGGCCCCTGTGCAACTTAGAGACCTTCCAAATATCACATTTATGTGGTTTTCTTAAAAAGTCAGATCACTCTCAAATTTATTTCAAAAATATAAATAATAAAGATAATATTAGACAAATAAATAAATATAAAATTAATTACCACTTTCATAACTGGTAAGATATATGAAGAGCCATAATGATAAAAAAAAAAGGACTTACTCATAATTTCCATGTAAGCATTTGATCAAACAGATTGAGCATAATTTTGATCAAAATCAAATTATGTACAAGTCTATAATTCATTTATAGAATTTGAAGAGAAAAACAAAAGAGAAAAGAATTTACTAAGAAAAAGAACATAATGAGATTATTACCACAAATGTATCATCATGTTCTAAGAAGCAACTCTAAATAGTTTTTAAGATGAAAATGCAAAGACATAATCAAACTTTAAAAAGCAAGTCTTTACCAACACTAACTGGTTACAAGGGGTTCTTCATTGAGTCACTAGTATCCCCAAACAATGCCAAAGTGCATAATTAAAGCACTGCAAAAAATCAAAAACCATAACAGAAACCTACAGAGCAACTTAACTGCAAAAATGGGATGAGGAAACACTGAAGAAAAAAAATGTGTAGCTTACTGGCCAGGTCAGTCAACTAAAGGCTATTGTATTAACATGTGGCACAATATATGTAGTCTATGCTAAACCCATGATATTCCTCCACGAGAAAATAGTTTATTGACAAAGTTATACATATTCTTATTCATTTCCATTTATAAAAACAATATGACCATATTAATAAGGAAAGCATCTCAGAAGATTAGAACCAAAGTTATATATATAATATAATATCATTTCCTCTCAACAATGGCCTAGATAGATACCATGCAAGAATAAGCAACAAGTTTTGATATTCTATTGATATGAATCATGATTTTTTAAATACCATTTAGCAGATGTTTATTATAGTATTAGTATAATATATATACATACATATAGATATATGGTATGTCATTAAAAGGGTTTTTTTAATACCTTGGTGATGGTAGGCCACCATTTTTTGAGTGACCTTATGCAAAGTGATGCAGCAAAGGCAAGTCTTTTCAGCTTAGTAACATCATAGGCCCCTCCCAGCTTTGGATCAATCAGTTTTTCAATTTCTCCTCGTTTCAATATTGGTTTGGCCTGTTCAATTCACAATTAACAATTATTAATTCAGTTCAATTACATGTGCTAAAATATTTTGTTACCAAGACTAAGCAAAGTCTAACACCAATAGAAAACTCCAATATTAGACATTTACCAAAACAGTATGTCAAATTAGTAATATAATAAATCAAGTGGCAACTTTTTTATTGTATAATCATAAGGATTAATAAAGCATAAAAAAATATAATTAATTACAAAAATCAAAACTGATTTTTTTTACTCGATATCTCTCTTTCCCCTTCTTTCTTTTCTTTCTTCTTCTACTTCCCTTCCATTGATCTTTTGGTTCTTCTTCCTCACCTTCTACCCAGTAACAAAAGCTTTTATCATGCTATTAAAATACCCTGAAAAACTCATGTTGAAGCAACTATATTAAATTAAAGCAACACAAAACCAAAAAAACTCAGATTGATGCTTAAAACAAATACCTAGAATCTCATTTTTTTAACAAACAAAAATCAGTATTACAAATCACTAACTTCAATAATCCAAATTCTCAATTCACAAATTTCAAATTCAAAACCATATTAAGAAAATCACAAATCCATTACCATTAAAAAAAAATCACCTATCTATACTCAAGACCATATCACAATAATTCAAACCCAGATTTACACAAAAATATAAAAGAAAAAATGATTCAATAACCCAAAAATTAAAAACAAACATGAGAGAAATTAGATATCAGCCACATACTACTGGCATCACTAGCTATCAGCTGCAGAAGCATAGCAGCTGATAGCTCCAAGAAAGGATTTGGGATAGTAATTATAATATATATATATCAGCATTAGTAGTCATAGACAGTTGTATTTTTACATCTTTTTTTATGCATCTATACTCTAACAACGCTTAATTAATAATACAAGAGGTATTTGATTGATTTAAAGATAGAAAAAAATAAAAAGTTGTTATATTCAAGTGATGGGCACGTTGTAAAACAGAGGGGGGGCTATAATGTAGACTAGACAAATGCTTAGTAACACAAATTATTATTACCGAGCTTAGCTTATCAATCCACGCCCACCATCACAATCTGCATAAGTTTTAGAATAACCCATTAACGTTTCTTAATCTTGTGCAACCCCAAAGCCTTAGTGATTGCAACATCATCTACAGCACCAAAAACACCCTGTTATCAAAATAAAATAAGAACACGTAATCTACCGAACATATCTTATACTAACATCAATATTAAAAAAAATCCATCTTACCTTGTTGAACTATCGCATATCACTTGTCATTATCTCAAGTCATAGCAATGGACATTTAACCAACAAAAATCAATACACTAAATTCAAAAATCATTTGAGCACTATTATCAAACAAGTGGTGTGCGATTTTCTATACTAAACAGAAGAACAATAATTAATGCAATTACCAAAACTTGTTCTTGAAAAATGAGATTGAAGAACATAAAACTAAATTTCAGATTGCATATCCAAAATGATCATCAAATATTGTGATTAATCTTGAAATCTTAAAGGAATCTATAAAGATTTAGGGTAAAGATTTAGGGTAAAGATTAATCTCGAAATCTTAAAGGAATCTAAACCAAATGGTTTTTTTTCTTTTCAGCAAGTGTGTTTTGAAAAGGAATTATGCACAGACCAAATGTCCCTCCTTTATTTTCCAATCAACCAAGAAATAATACGAGAAAATTGAGTGAAAAAAGAACCTGAATTAAGACTTGTTCTAGAGACAAGTCACCTCCAGACAAAATCCCAGTCTCACTTTCGATGTTCTTCAACCACTGCTTGAACAAAGATGAATCTATGGCGCTCCTACCCAAATAAATAAATTAAAAAAATCAAGCACAAACTTTCCATTTTTTTTGTTTATTTATTTAAATTTTTTTGCTTTTAAAAAGGGTTTCACAAACTAGAATTCCAAATCGGATACACCAGGAGCAGCGACGATTCGAACGGGGCGAGCTAGTTGAGATTCGAACGTGTGAGAGCTTGGGCCCACGTGGGTCGAAGCTTCGACGCCCTCTGAAGATCCCTAGCCAGCATGTAGGGGAAGGTCGGGCTCCATAAACACAGGCGAGAGAGAAAGAGCGAAGGAGAGAGGTCTGGTGGGAGAAAGAGATCCAAGAGAGAGGAGAGAGAATGATGAGGAAAAAGGAGAAGTGGCGGGATGGTGAAAAATTATTACCGCCTTTTCTCATAAAGTCCCCCAACATAGTACTCTACAATAATACTTTTTTATTAGTATTATATTTATGTGTTATGGAAATGGGTATTTGGTGTAGTGGGGGTTGCTAAGAATATGAAGACGTAACCCAAGTTACTAAGGATATGAAGACGTAGCTCAAAGGTCAGACGCGCAGAGGTTATTCAAGGACCAGAGATCCTCTTTACCTCAAAGGATGACATGGACAAGTTAGCGGGCCATGTTCACAAGGAAATGTTTATGATGATGCTATGATGTATAAAGATGGATGAATATGTTTGTATTTTAATGTGTTTTGCTTGTTTGTTGTTTGTACTTCCTTACTGGGCTTTTAGGTCACCCTCTTACTTTCCCTTCCAGGTAGCAAAAATAGGTTTTCTCTATGGCACGCGTGGTGATGTGGGGAGTTCTATCGTCGTAGTGTGTATGGCATGGGGGCATCCTATGGACGAGAAACGATCAATTAAAACGCCATTTATCTTTTAATAATGTTATGTTTAATGGGACTTTTCAAACTTATCAGTTGGACTTGAACTTTTGGTTGTTTTAGAACTTTGCATGAAAACTGATATTTTTTTTTTAAAACTATTGGGCCCAACTTGCATGTTTTTAGCAAGACCCCACTGGGATTTTATTTTAAGTGGCTTTTCTCTCATAAACCTATGAACATGTGAATGTTTTACAAAGCATTAGATTAAGGCGTTTTACACACGGATTATAAAATGAATTAATTTTTATCACCTATACAAACCAAATATTAATGTATTCTCATCGGCTTATCATTATCAACTTGATTCACACACACAACTTAACTTGACACAAAACACAACACTAAAAACAAAAACAAACACTAAAACACAAAACTAAACACAAACTATCCCAATATATACAAAACAAAATCTAAATCCCTTCCCCAAACTTAAATTAAACATTGTCCCCAATGTTTAAATAAAAGCTAAAGAAAAGAAACTTACCTGAAAATTAAAACTCAAGAGGATGGACCGACATCGTTACCCCCATCACGTGGGTAACCAAACTATGGAAATGGAGGCAGAGAATTCAGATCCATGCCCAAGTGTGCTGCAAAGGCTCGAGTATTGGCTTGCTATCATTCCGCATATTTATAAAAATCAGATGCCAAGATATCCAATTTTGGAATACCTGAAGACCGTGGTGAAGGCATGGAAATGGGCCTCGAGGTACCTACAGAAGAACGACATGCAAAAGAAGTTGACTGCCCTACAGTCCCCACTTGGTTAATTGAATGAGAATCATATATAATGGGGTATGATTTCTCCTCGCTGGCATCCATACGAACACCAACTTTCCTACATAAGCCAGTAATCAAACACGGGAAATTCATCGAATTGTTAGGATTCAAAAATGAAGAATTGATATGGTTCATAATTAATCTCCCCACATTAATGGTTTTTCCGGACATAGTGGCATACAACAATACCACCATGTCGGGATTAATATTAGTCGTATTGGAAGTGGGTGTCAAATTGGCACACATAAAATTCAACAAACACGGCCCTCCCGGTTTAACAAATTATGATTAAATCCCTTTCTAGAAAATCCTCTATATTCCCATCAACTCCCAGGTGGAGTCAAAAAATTCAACACTTAATCCCAAGCCTTAGAATGAGCTAAGCCATCCTTAAATTCATGATACTCATCAGTTTGGTACTCAGTTAGCCCAAAAAATTCATTGATAGCTATATACCCAAAGTCAATAGTTTTCCCCCAAAGTCAATACACAATGGTGCTAAAACTACTCATGATCGAAGGCACTAGCATAGAATTCTCGCACAACAGGAAGAACAACATAAGTAGTAGGGGCGCAAAACTTTTGCCTATTTCAAGCAGTAATCAAATTCACATATTCCGGTGGCACATTGAATGAACCCTTGTCATTTGTGGCAAAACCTCTCTCCCTAATGGGTCCCCTCTCTTTCTCTTGCCTATACCTAAGAGGTGGGGCATTGTTATGGGTTTCAATTTCAATGGCTTCCTCAATCTCTTCCGGTAGTAGGGGTGGGCTAGGTGGTCTTGGTTTCTTGCGGGATCTAGAAACTTTTGGTTTAGGTACCATTTTTACCACAAATCATAATCAACCCACAATGATAAACACTTTTCCATAATTTAGGCCCAAAATTTCAACACAATTCACCAAAAAAAAATTCCAACAATTCAAAGAATGCTCAAACAATATCCATAATAATCAACAATTCAAAGAGCATATTTAAATTATTCCCAAAAAGTTTCAAATTCCACCAAAATTCACCAAAAATTGACTCAATAACTACAATGGACACAATGAAATCAACAAAACAATTCAACAAAATTCACAATAATTTCATTGCTTCAATTGAAATTCCATCACAGTATCCACATTCCAAAATCCCCAAATTTTTAAGCCAAAAATCCCCAAATTAATGTCAAATTGGCAAAATTAATTGAATACCCATTGAAATTAAGACTAGATATCAACTCTCATGTCACTTAATTTCACAATTTGAACACCAATTTAACAAATTCTCCTCCTATTTTTGGATCCTAAATTTTTAGGTTAAAAGCTTCCCCAAAAATTTCAAATCTCAATCAAACACAATGTAAAGTAATTTCTGTGGAGGATTCAAGACAACAAACTTTAATAAAGCAAGAGTAATACGAAAATAGATAAAAATCACCCAAGCAAATGGAATTTTCGAATTACAATTTCAAGAAATTGAAAAAAAAAATTATGAGAGGAAGAACACTTACCATGAAACCTTGAGAAGATGAAGCTTGAATAGTAATCTATGGAGCTTGGAGGATTTTAATGGAGGAAAAAAATGAATATGGAGGAGAGAATGAAGAAAAGAAAAAAAATTTTGGAGAGGATAAGAAGTTTTGGAGGACTGGATTAGAAAATGAAAAAGAAAAGAAAAGAAAATAAACTAAAGAAAAGTGATGAAAAAAAACGTGAAGAAAGAGAAGCTGATTTTAATCAGCTTCTTTTTTTTTAGAAAAGACAGGTGCGACCGCACCAAAACCATGCGGCTGTACCACTTACCTGGAAAGTGGATTTTCGATGTCGTTTGTGCGCCCGCACAAAAATCTCACACGGCCATGCCTCTTGCACCATTTGGGCTGGCTCTCTGCTGGTGCGATCGCATCAATTCTGTGCGGCCGCACCACTTAAACCAAAACTATTTTCTTTTTTCATGTATTGCACGATTCCTTATCTACAGACTAAATACTAAAAATTACATCAAAATAAATAATATAAACAAATAAACACAAAATTAAAAGAATTGCAACATGCAAAATTGTTCATACCGAAAATTAACTAAAAGAAAAAAAATATCATTGGGGTGCCTCTCAAAAGCGCTGTCGTTAACGTCATTTTGCCAAACGTTGAACTCCTCTTCAGAGAGGCTTCAACATAATAATGGACTTGGCTTGATCAATGGGACCATCCAAGTATGGCTTCACTCGTTGATCGTTCACCTTGAATGTTTCATTATTTTAATTTTTCAACTCCAACGACCCATGAGGAAACACCGTTACTACTGTGTACGATCCCGACCATCTTGATTTCAATTTTCCTGGAAAAAGTTTCAACCTTGAATTGAACAATAATACCTGCTGACCGGGTTGAAATTCTTTGCGAGACAAGTTCTTGTCATGCCATCTCTTGGTGAGTTCCTTGTAAATCTTGGCATTCTCATAGGCTTCATTCCTAACATCATCAAGTTCATTCAATTGCATTAGCCTATATTTTCCCAGCTGCATTCCAATCCATGTTCAACCTTCTCAATTCCCAATATGCTCAGTGTTCTAATTCCACCGGTAAATGGCAAGCCTTACCAAAAACCAACCGATAAGGAGACATGCCAATGGGGGTCTTAAAAGTCGTTCTATAAGCCCATAAAGCATCATCAAGCTTTTTAGACCAATCCTTCCTTGAGCTATTAACGGTCTTTTCAAGAATGCTCTTGACCTCCCTATTAGAAATTTCCTCTTGCCCATTGGACTGTGGATGATAAGGCAAAGCAATTCTATGTCGTTCTCCATACTGAGCAAGCAAAGCCTTAAAACATTTATTGCAAAAATGACTCCCTTCATCGCTTATGATATCTCAGGGAGTTCCAAATCGAGTAAAAATATTCTTATGCAAAATATTTAGAACCACTTTACCATCATTTGTAGGAGTTGCTGCTGCTTCCACCCATTTAGACACATAGTCCACTTTGAGCAATATATACTTGATATTGTAGGATGGTGGAAAGGGTCTCATGAAATCAATCCCCCACACATCGAACAACTAAACTTCTAGAATAACATTCAGCGGCATCTCATCTCTTCATGATATGTTACCGGTGCGTTGACATCTATCACAAGACATAACAAAAGTATTTGCATCTTTAAATAAAGTAGGCCAAAATAAACCACATTGCAATACCTTTGCTGCTATACTGGTAGCACCAAAATAACCCCCACAATGGAGAGTGTGACAGTGGTTGAGAATATAGATCATTTCATCTTTCGGTACACAATGTTGAAATATTTGGTCAGCATAATGTTTATAGAGGATGGGCTCCTCCCAATAATAATGTTTGATCTCGGAGTAGAATTTCTTCAACTGTGCTTTAGACATATCAGGAGGCACAACCTTTGCCACTAGGAAATTGACATAATCAGCATACCATGGTGCATTAGCTTTGTCACTCACCCCGAAAAATTGCTCATCGGGAAAATAATCATTGATTTGCACTTTCTTGGTAATTTGATCTTCCTCAACTTCCAGCCTAGACAAATGATCCACCACAAGATTCTCGGTATCCTTTTTATCTCGGATTTCCATATCAAATTCTTGGAGTAATAAGATCCACCGAATGAGATGCGGTTTAGCATCCTTCTTAGTCATGAGATATTTAATAGCGAAGTGGTCCGTGTACACAATCACCTTATTGCCAATTGAATACGGACGAAACTTATCGAAAGCATAGACTATGGCTAGAAGTTCTTTTTCTGTTGTTGCATAATTTAGTTGAGCATCATTTAAAGTTTGACTAGCGTAGTATATGGTTCGAAATACCTTGTCCACTCGCTGCCCAAGAACCGCTCCAACCGCATAATTACTAGCGTTGCACATAAGCTCGAATGGAAGGTCCCAATTAGGTGCACACAGTATAGGCACAAAAATTAGCTTCTCCTTGAGAGTCTTGAAAGCAGTCAAACACTCTTCATTAAAATCAAAAGGGACCCCATTCATTTGCAAGGTGGATAGTGGCTTTGAGACCTTGGAGAAATCTTTGATAAATCTCCGATAAAACCCCGCATGGCCCAAGAAACTCCTCACTCCTTTAACTGAAATTGGAGGTGGCAAATTCTCTATAGTAGAAATCTTGGGCCGATCCACTTCAATGCCCTCACTAGAAATTTTGTGTCCCAAGACTATCCCTTCTCTCACCATAAAGTGGCACTTCTCCCAATTAAGTACCAAATTTGATTCTTCACAACGTATAAGACCCGCTTCTAGGTGATCCAACCATTCATCAAAATTTGACCCGAACAACGAGACGTCATCCATAAAAAAATCAATACTTTTCTCTACCATGCCGGAGAAAATAGCCATCATGCACCTCTGAAAAGTGGCTGGTGCAATACAAAGACCGAAAGGCATCATTTGGAAAGCAAAAGTATCATATGGGCAAGTGAATGTTGTCTTCTCTTGATCCTCTGGAGCGATGGCAATTTGGTGGTAACCTGAATACCCATCCAGGAAACAATAATAACTATGGCCTGCAAGCCTATCAAGCATCTGATCCATAAATGGCAGCGGGAAGTGGTCCTTCCTTATCTCCTTATTCAACTTGTGGTAGTCAATACAAATCCTCCATCCCGTCACAATACGAGTAGGGATGAGTTCATTGTTCTCATTTTTTACCACAGTCATTCCTCCCTTTTTAGGCACCACTTGAACAGGGCTCTCCCAAGCACTGTCAGAAATAAGATAGACCACCCCAACATCCAACTAGTTAAGTACTTGCTTCCGAACAACATCATTCATAGAGGGATTTAGCCTTCGTTGAGCTTCAATGGAGGGCTTGCTATCTTCTTCCATAAGAATTCTGTGCATAACCGTTGAAGGGCTAATTCCTCAAATATCAGCCAAAGTCCACCCAATAGCATGTTTATGAGTCCTCAAAACCCTCAAAAGTTTTTCTACTTCACCTTTTGACAACAATGAAGAAATAATTACAGGCAGCGTTTCTTTCTCCCCCAAGTAAACATAGCAAAGATGCTCCGATAAAGACTTTAACTCAAGGACTGGAGGCTTGTCAATAGATGGTATTGGGCATTCAGGCCCTTGCCCCAATTCTTCAAATTTCTTCTTGTAATATGGACCATAAGAATTGACCCATTTCACTTACTCATGAGTCTCCCAATCCTCCTCTTCATTATCATCACCTAAAGCCAAAGACAACTCAAGAGGATCATTAGTAATCCCTTTTTTCGAAACCACCCCATCAATCACATCAACATTAAAGCAACTATCACTTGCTCTTGGATAAGACATGGCCTTCAATACATTAAAGACCACTTCTTCCCTGTTTACCTAAAAAAGATTCACCTGATGAAGTGGCAAAATAAATATGCATGCGGGGTGCACATGACTATTCAAGTGGGTACGATTCACTCTGCAGAAGTCATATTTCATAGGCGATCAGGTCGGTCGTAGTATTTCATATATCTTTTATAGATTTGTAATCTCGCATTTATGTAATAATTGTAATCTCCATTATTATTTGAGATACGCTTGTATTAAATGTAATTAAGGACATTGGCCCAGGAGGAACTCCTTGAGCCTATAAATAAGACTCAAAGGGTTCAAGAGAGGGGACTTTTTTGGAATCCTAGACTTTTAATCGGGGGAGAGAGAATTATAGTTTTTTTTATTCGCCAAATTTGTATTCATCTCCAAACTGGTGAAACTCGTGAACCCTAGTTCATTGATCACAAGTTTTGGAGTTCTACATTAATAAGAATACTAAGTGGACGCAAGTCATTACCATCTCTGGGGTCGAACCACTCTAAATATTTTTGTCATTTATCTTTTTGGCTTGATTTCATCTCATTTCTGTCGTTTTACTTGACTCCGTGTCGTTGACCAAATCCAGGGTCAACATTTTGATGCTTTCATTGAGAGCCAAACCCAAGACTTCCAAGAAGATCAAATGGCGAAGACAACTAGGAAAACGGGGCAAACCTCACGGAATGTGCCAACCCAACCTCCTCCACAAAATGTGGCTGAGGATAAGTCGCAGGTAGAATTGGAAGAGGAGGAAATGGATTCTGAAACTTTGAGGACGACTCTGATTGTGTTGCAAGAGGAATTAGCCAATCTGAGGGCTAATCAAGAGAATGTGGCTGAAATAATGGCATTGCAGCAGAGGGAGATTGATAGGTAGTGCCAAGAGTTGAATGAGCAACAGGCTAACATCGATCGCTGGGAGAGGGATGCTACCGCTGCCCTGGAGGCAGCCATTCAGTTGGCTCGAGGATAGCCTGCACCTGCCTCCCAACCGGATCAGCCACCTAGTACGCACCCACAACAAGGTTCACAATTAGATCATCCCCAACATCATCACACTTTGCCTCAACCGGAAAACCCTCAAAGGCTAGAACAACCCCTTGCTGCTCAACAGGAAAGGCCTTTCTAGGATCCTGGGCAGCATCCACCCTCTCGTGCTGGTTGAGATAATCCCCAGCAACAAAGGTAGAATAGGGTCGGGCAGTTTCCTAGAAGCCCTAGAAGCCAGACTGTAGATCAAAACCCTCCAAGTAGAGGACATCGTCCTTCTGCGAGTAGAAGGCAGGTGGAATTAGGCTCTACCATTAGGGGTCCCCCATGACATAATAGTGCGAACAACAGGTCGCACAATCATCAGTCATAGTTTAGAGATGGCCATGACTATGATGAGGTGGATTCTGGCAGAAGGAATGCTGGTGGGCGGCAAGAAGAGAGGGGCAAAGAGCAGAACCCTCCACCAAGGGAGAACCAGCCAATGAGCCAAAATGCCGGGGGACAACCTAAACTGTCCAACCTCTTTGATCGACTGGGCGCGAGCGAGCAAAGACGTAGGGAGGAAGACCTGAGGGACATCCTCAATGATAGAAGGGAAAGAAACGACGAGTATTTCCCCCAGCACTGGTCTTTCCAATAGTGCCAGATGTCGTACATGCCCAGCTCGATGCTTTAAATCAGGTCGTCTAGCAACTAGTTGGGAACCAGACATCCCATATAGAATTTGAGCGGAGAAAGGGCACTCCATTTGTGCAAATAATCTTAATGGCGGAGACCCCAAGCAAATTCAAGATGCCAGTCTTACCCAACTCTACTAGATTAGAAGATCCTGTATCTCACGTGAACAAATTCGAGATACAGATGGACATCCAAAAGGTGTCAGATGATGCTCGGTGCTAGATTTTTCCTGCCACTCTATCTGAGACTGCCCAAGATTGGTTTTTCAAGTTCCCTTCGACCTATATAATCTCTTGGGAAATGTTTGCAAAGGAGTTTTACGGGAAATTCTATGCTGGTCGAGTGCATCCAATCGAGGCCAATCAGTTAGTCGAGACACGCCAGAAAGAAGGAGAAACCCTTTAGGGTTATGTTCAGCAATTCATGTGAGCAGCTGTTGGGGCCAAGACAGTTGGGGATGAAGGTAAGATGATGGCTCTTATGGCAGGGGTACGACGCCACTCATCCCTTTGGAACAGTTTGTAGAAGAATGAAGTTGAGAGCACTCAAGAGTTTCTGGACCGAGCAGACAGGTATATCAAGCTCGAGGAGGCCATTGCTAATGAAGGAAAATCTCCACCAAACGACCAGGGCCCAAAGGAATCTCCTGCCAAAGCCACCAATGGATTTGAGAAAACCAATGCCAACGACAAAAATAACGGGAAGAATAGAGGAAAAATAGCGAACCACGAGCCAACAACGTTTGAGAACAAGCACCCAAAAAGTAATAGATACGAGTTGAGGTTCACTAATTACACAGCTCTGGTCAATAGCTGAGCGAAGGTATATCAGGCCAATCACACTACTGTTCCTTTTAGGCGACCAGCCCCAATCAGGAAAGATATCTCTAAACGAGATACTACTAAGTTTTGTCGTTTCATAATGACTATGACCATGACACCAACGAGTGAAACTAGCTTAAAGATGAGATTTTGTTCCTTACCAGACAAGGACACCTAAGGAGATATGTGCGAGCAGCTGGAGGTTCTCAGCGAGAGGCTCAAGGAGGCAATGAGCAGGCACCTGTACGCCAACGCTCGCCCCCTTTACAACCAACTCCAATCGCTGGTACATTGCTAACCATCTGCGGAGGACCCCACATAGCAGGTGACAGTGGGAAGGTGAAGGAAATATATGCCCTAACCTTACGTCACAGCCAGGACACTAAAATGCAGAACGTAGAGGAGCGAACTCCCAAAAAAGCTCGAACAAAGGAAGAATCGATCACTTTCTCCAAGCGTGACACTCAACATGTTCGGTTTCCCCATTCAGATCCTCTGGTCATGGACGTCCAGATTGTCAATATGATGGTTAAGCGGGTGTTGGTAGATACAGGAAGCTTAGTCAACATTCTGTATAAATCTTCACTAGAAAAGGATGAAATTGTCAATGCAAGATTTGGAACTGTACAAGCAAACCATTTATGGTTTTTCCGGTGAAGGGCTTGCCCCAACTGGGTCGATCAAGCTTCTGGTCACAGCAAGAACTGCACCTGCAAACATGACATTACTCACTACTTTTATAGTAGTTAATTTTTCGTCTGCATATAATGTTGTGATTGGAAGGCTTATTCTATTCGACCTGCGAGTCGTAACCTCAGTCTGGCACTTAGCCATGAAGTTTCAATTGACGCAGGGGTAGGATGCGTGTTGGGAAACCAGCGAGAAGCACAGGAATGTTATAATTCCTCGATCACCAAGGCAAAAAGGGGTGGATCGGGGGAAAAAGTCGAGAAAAGGTTGTTGTTGGTAAATGAAGCACAAGCCCAATCAGGTGAGCAGGTCACCAAATAGGGTGTTGCCCAAAGTGAGGATACAGACTTAGATCCTCGCTTTGGGGATTTTGAAGAAAATATTGGACCCATGGAGGACCTCAAGGAGGTCCAATTAGAAGAGGTAGATCCAACCAGGGTTGTGAAAGTCGGTAAAAACTTAGAGACAACAACAAAAAACAAACTAGTGGAATTTTTGAAGGATAACTAGGAGGTGTTTGCCTGGTCGCATAAAGATATGGTTGGGATTGATCTAGCAGTTATCAGCCATGTCTTAAATATAGACAAAAAATTTCCACCAATGCAACAAAAAAGAAGGCTGCTCGGCAAAGACAGATCGAAGGCACTAAAAGATGAAGTCGAGAAGTTGAAGGAGAACAAATTCATCACGGTAGCGTTTTATCCATCTTGGGTCTCTAATCCCGTACTAGTTCCCAAGCCAAATGGTAAGTGGAGGACGTGTGTGGATTTCACAGACCCTAATAAAGCTTGCCTGAAGGATTGTTTCCCACTCCCGAGGATCGATCAGCTGGTCGATGCTACATCAGGGCATGAAATTTTATCATTCATGGATGCATACTCTGGGTACAATCCAATCAGTATGCATCCACCTGATGAAGATCACACTAGCTTTCAAATAGATACAGGGCTTTACTATTACAAAGTAATGCCTTTCTGTTTGAAAAATGTTGGTTTGACTTACCAACGACTGGTCAACCATATGTTCAAAGAATTGATCGGCGTTAGCATGGAAGTATATGTCGATGACATGCTAGTTAAGTTGAAGAAGGCTGAAGAGCACATCGAGGACTTGCGAGGATGCTTCAACATCTTGAAAAAATATAAGATGAAGCTGAACCCCCTCAAGTGTTCCTTTGGTGTTGGATCAAGGAAATTTTTGGGATTCATAGTAAAATCGCAAGGAATCAAGGCCAATCCTGAAAAGATTAAGGCCCTGATTGAGATGCAGTCACCTGCCAAGATTAAAGATGTTCAAAGGCTAATTGGGAGGATTGCCACTTTGAGTAGATTCATTTCAAAGTCAATGGACAAGTGTGTTAAATTTTTTAATCTACACAGAGGCAACAAGAAGTTTGAACGGACAGAACAGTGCCAACAGGCTTTCCAGGGGCTAAAGTCCTACATGCCGTAACCACCAATCTAGTATAAGATGGTCAAAAAAGAAACTTTGTTCATCTACTTGGCATTCACGGAGTATGCTGCTAGTGTTGTTCTGATCAGAGCGGAGGACCATGTTTAAAAAGCTATGTACTATGTAAGCAAGAGGCTAGCGGGAGCAGAGTTGCGGTATCCACCCATTGAAAAGTTAGCCTATTGCTTGATTCTGGCCTCTAGAAAACTGCAACCTTACTTTCAAGCTCACCCCATCATGGTGCTCACTGACCAGTCATTACGGCAAGTCTTATAGAAACCAGAAGCCGCTAGTTTGTTACTAAAGTGGGCAGTCAAACTTGGGCAGTTCGACATTTCTTATTCTTCAAGAGTAGCTATGAAAGGAAAGGCTCTAGCAGAATTTGTCACAGAATTCACTTGGATCCCAATTAACGAGCCCATGGAAGGAACTGAAAGTCAAGATCAGGCTCCTTCATGGAAATTGTTCGTAGATGGCTCTTCCAGCGAGCACAATGTTGGAGCAAGACAGATCTTGATTATACCAGAAGGACATCGGTTCCATTGTGCAATTTGGTTTGACTTTACAACATCCAATAATGAAGCCGAATACGAAGCTCTGCTCGCAAGTTTAAGACTAGCCAAGGACATGTATATAAAGTCACTAGAAATTTATAGCGATTCCCAGCTAGTGGTCAATCAGATTATGGGAGAGTATCAGGCTAGGGGTCTCAAGATGGTTGCTTACTTAAACAAAGCAAAGGACTTATTGGCGCAATTCGAAAAGTATACTCTCCAGCAAGTACCTCGCGATCAGAACTCGAATGCTGACACCTTGAACATAGTACAAGTTGAGCATTTGTTAGCACCAAGCATTCAAGCAGAAGAGTCTTCACTGGTGATTCAAGAGACAGACACATGGATGATGCCCATCATTAAATACCTTGAGCAAGGATTGCTACCACCGGAAAGAAACAAAGCAAGGACTCTCCAGAAACAGTCGGTTCGATTCATTCTGGTCGACAGAATCTTATATAGAAGAGGGTACTCAATGCCTCTGTTAAGGTATGTTTCTAAGGAAAAGGCCAAGTAACTGATGCAAGAAGTCCATGAAGGTTTCTGTGGAGATCACATTGGGGGGCAAAGTTTGTCAAAAAAAATCTTAAGGCATGGTATTTCTGACCTGCCATGAATGAAGACTCTATGGATTTTGTTCGAAAATGTTACAAGTGCCAAAGATTCTCTAAGATACCACGAGCAGCACCTAATGAGCTCAAACAGATGCAAAGCCCGTGGCAATTCGCAGTATGGGGGATTGATTTGATCGGGTCTTTACCCACAAGAAAAGTGAATGTCAAGTATGCAGTAGTTGCTGTTGACTACTTAACAAGGTGGGCTGAGGCTAAGCCACTAGCAACCATAACGACCAAGAAAGTTTTGGATTTTGTGGTCAAGAATATCATGTGTCGATATGGGTTACCAAGAAAAATTGTCTTGGATAATGACACAC
Organism: Humulus lupulus; assembly: GCF_963169125.1. Classification (NCBI taxonomy): domain Eukaryota; kingdom Viridiplantae; phylum Streptophyta; class Magnoliopsida; order Rosales; family Cannabaceae; genus Humulus; species Humulus lupulus. The sequence continues at coordinate 75,707,271 of NC_084796.1, forward strand.
AATTTTATAGTGATCTTTTCACTGATTTCTACGATAGGCACAAGATTATAAAGATTTTTTCATCGGTAGCTCATCTGCAAGCAAACAGACAAGTAGAAGTTGTCAACAAGACCCTGAACGACACCCTTGAAAAAAGGCTTGAAGAAGCAAAGGGGGCATGGCTAGAACAATTACCAAAAGTCCTTTGGTCGTATAGAACATCCCAGCAACAGACCATACTCCATTTTCTTTAGCCTATGGGTATGAGGCCATGTTGCCTATTGAGCTCAACCCACCATCACATAGAAGGTTGACATAAGATCAAACCGATAATGATCAATTATTGATGGAGTCCTTGGACTTGGTCGATGAAAGGCATGAGCAAGCTCAACTTCGAGTAGCAACTTACCAGCAAAAGGTCACTCATTATTTTAACTCTAAAGATACATGAAAGAAAGTTTAACGTGAAAGATTTGGTACTTAGAAGAGTTTTTCTCAACACTCGCGATCAAGCTACCGGAGTGCTCAGACCAAATTGGGAGGGTCCGTATCAGATTGAAGAAGTTCTTCAACCAGGCACATATAAAATTGTTCGCTTAAATGGAGATCTCATTCCTTGCTATTGGAATGGAAAACACCTGCGCAAGTATTATCAATAAACAGTTCTTTTTAAAGAATTGGCTTGTATTAATTTCACTTTTTACAAGTTTATGAACAAGGGCTAGTCAATTATATGACTAGTCGCTTATAAGTGTAAGATCAATTTTTGATCACTCGTATAGACATGATTTTGTCCATTTATTATGAGAAATAAAAGGAAATGTGCGCAGCCAATTATTCTTGTCAATTATTGTATTTATTACAAGTATTTGCTCATTACGTGTGTTGTTTTTCTATATTACCGATAATTGTATATAAATGCGCGACAAGTAATGTTCGAACAGGACTTGGTCATGGCAAGTGATCGAGAACCCTAAGCTCCTCGATCACTTGGGGGGGCATATAAGATACTAAGCAAGCAAAACATATCAACATGCATATGTAAACACATGAGCAAAATAAGGGAAAGCATACTACGGTACTTCGAGTATCTTTCAAAAAAATTAGTTTAAATTTTGTAAAATCAAAACAAAGTGCTATGCTAAGTTCGGTCATAAAAACAAATGTTATAATAGTAAATATTATAATATCAAAACGAAATGTTTTACACCGTGAGTAGTTGCTGCTCGGATGTAATTAATAATTCAAAGGAAGCTACAAATAAAAATAAATAAATAATTCACTGAGCAATAGGAGAAGCAGGAGGATCTCGCTGGGATTGCTGGTCGACTGTAGTCCCAGCATCCTCTTCGGTGCCTTCAATGCCAGTCGCCAAGGAGATTTCAGGAGATTCGTGAGCTTTCTTTTCCTCTTCTAGGCGAGTAGCACACTTCGCCAGTTCTGTCTTCTTCACCTTCTCGGGGAGATAGTCAAAGTTCGCTTCTGGATTGTTTTTCCAGAACAAATAGAAGCAGTTGAAGGTTGCTCTTTCGAAAAGGTGCTGATAGATGTGACAGTTCAGACAAAATGTTGGTTGAGTAAGTTTATTATATGCTGGTCGCAGTAAAATAAACATGGGGGGCAAATGTTTACCTAAAAAAGATTTTTCCGATGACGTGGAAAAATAAATATGCACGTGGGGTGCACGTGACTATTCAAGTGGGTACGTTCTGTTCGACCATCGACCAGAAGAGGATTCACTCAGCAGAAGGCATATTTCATAGGCGATCAGGCTGGTTGTAGTATTTCAGATATCTTTTATAGATTTGTAATCTCACATTTATGTAATAATTGTAATTTCCATTATTATTTGAGATACGCTTGTATTTAATGTAATTAAGGCCCATCGGCCCAGGAGGAACTCCTTGAGCCTATAAATAAGACTCAAAGGGTTCAAGAGAGGGGAATTTTTTGGACTCTTAGAATTTTAATTGGGGGAGAGAGAATTATATTGTTTTTTATCCGCCAAATTTGTATTCATCTCCTAACTGGTGAAACTCATGAACCCTAGTTCATTGATCACAAGTTTTGGAGTTCTACATAAATAAGAATACTAAGTGGACATAGGTCATTACCATCTCTGGGGCCGAACCACCCTAAATCTTTTTGTCATTTATCTTTTTGGCTTGATTTCATCTCATTTCTATCGTTTTACTTGATTCTGTGTCGTTGACCAAATCCATGGTCAACATTCCCCTTGAACTCTCAACCTGAACTCACCCTTTTCCACATCAATGAGGGCTTGCCCGGTAGTCAAGAATGGTCTCCCAAGAATAATGGTAACCCTTGTATCCTCCTCCATGTCTAGAACAATGAAATCCACTGAAAAAATAAACTTGTCTACCTTGACTAGCACAACTTCAATAACTCCCCTTGGGTGCTTGATTGATCGATCCGCGAGCTGAAGAGTAATAGTAGTAGGCTTTGCCTCACAAAGACCAAGCTTCTAAAATACAGATAGAGGCATGAGATTGATACTTGCTCCAAGATCACAAAGAGCATGTTTGCATTCAAATTTCCCTATAGTACAAGGGATAGTAAAGCTCCCCGGATCTTGAAGCTTTTATGGAAGCTTCCTTTGGAGAATTGCACTACACTCTTCAGTAAGTGCCACTATCTCAAAGTCTTCCAACCTCCATTTCTTCGATAAAATCTCTTTCATGAATCTCACATAATTCAGCATTTGCTCCAAAGTCTCAGTAAATGGGATGTTAATGTGAAGCTTTTTAAACACCTCAAGAAACTTGGAGAATTGTTTGTGAAGAGAAGTCTTCCGGAGTCATTGTGGATACGTGATTTTGACATTAGAATCAATAACTACTGGTTGAATCTTCTCTTTGGTTGCAAGGCCTTCAGTAACCTTTTCCTCCACTTTGGGCTCAGCTTTTTCACTGCTCCCCTCTTCTTCTACCATCTTTTCTTGATTCCCCTTTAGAGAAGGACCCTCAATTTATTTCCCGCTCCTCAAAGTGACAGCTTGACACTGCTCCTTAGGATTTACCATGGTATTGCTAGGCGAATTCCCTTGCAACCTAGTATTCAACATATTGGCCAGCTGCCCCACTTGCATCTCCAAATTTCTGATGGAGGATCTAGTCTCAGTCATAAACTGAGTTTCAGTGCTGGTGAGAGTCAATAGGGCAGCTTGCAATTCACTAAGCTGTTCTATAGGAACTGGCGGCCTAGGTTGCTGAGAGGTTGATGCTTGTGGTGGAGTTTGAGTCATAGGCTGCTGATACTGTGGTTGAAACGATTGTTGTTGGCCTTGAATATTTCTCCAGGAAAAGTTAGGATCGTTTCTCCACCCCAGATTAAATGAGTTGGAGTAGGGGTTGTTGTATGGCCTCTGAAAATTACCCACTGCCTGGACCTGAGCTTGATCTAATGGGACATTGTTGGGATGTAAAGTAGCTTGGCACTGGTCAAAAGGATGAGGCCCCCCACACAATTCACACATTACTTGGGCTTGCACAACCTGGGCAGACATGGTATTTTGTTGCAGCTACTTAGTTAGAGATGCAACTTGAGCAATTAAGGCTGTGATTGCATCTATTTCATGAACCCCTGCAACCTTTTTATTACTTCCCAATCGTTCACTTGGCCATTGGTAATTATTATTGGACATTTCCTCTAAGAGTTCATTAGCTTCATTAGCACTTTTGCTCATAAGCGCTCCTCCTGCTGTTGCATCAATGATTGTGTGAGTGGTACCGCACAAACCATTGCAAAAGTTGTGGACCAACATCCACTTCTCAATATCGTGGTGAGGACATTTTCTGGTCAAGTCCTTGAACCTCTCCCAAGCATCATACAAATATTCTCCCTCAAGTTGAGAGAAGTTATTGATCTCACATCTCAATTTAGCAGCCTTGGCAGGTGGAAATAACTTTGCTAAGAACTTCTGAGCTAGAGCATCCAAAGTGGTGATAGTATTGGCCTCAAGTGAATTCAGCCAACTTTTTGCTCGCTCCCGTAATGAGAATGGGAACAAGCTCAATTTAATGGCATCATCACTCACCTCTTTCATCTTGAAGGTGGCACACAACTGTAGAAAATTGGCTATGTGCATATTGGGGTCTTCAGTGGAGAGGCCAACAAATTGAACTGCAGTTTGGACCATCTGCAAGATAGCAGGCTTGATCTCAAAATTGTTTGCCTCTACTACTGGTGGACGGATGCATGAGTGTACCCCTGTGACAGTAGGCAGTACATAGTCCCATAGAGGTCTTTGACCAGCAAGATTCTGATCTTGTGGTGCTCCCCCAATTCATGTTTTCCACACTGTTGTTATTAATATCAGTTGTAACCATAGTAGAACTTTCAACCCTCTTGTTTCTACGGTTTTGCTTGCACTCTTTCTTGATCTCAAGATTAATTGGAACTAGACTGTCAGCTCCCCTTCTACTGCACATATAAAGAAAGTACCTGAGACAGAGAACAACCACATCGAAACCAGTTAGAAATTATTTCAAGACAACCAACCAAATTAGAAACAAAACTAGCTATTTGATATTGCTAAATTTATCAGTCCTCGACAATGACGCCAAAAACTTGTTGCGAAAATTTAAAGCTACGCAAATAAACATAATCGCTTTTGTAGTTTATTTCGGTAACACCGATATCGTTCCACACAGAGACTGATTATCAAGTACCAATAGCCTATTTTATTTTCTATTTGGTAATTGAAAATGGAATTTTTAAAAATAAGAATAATAAATAACAAAATTAAATGAAGAACAACAAAGAACAATAAACTTGATTCAAATATATAAATCAGAAATTAGGGATTCTAATCTCCTCTACTATCCACTTTATTATTCATTAATGCAATCACAAAGATAATTCTTCTCACTAAGATGAAAGACATGCAAAAGTGTTAAATATTCGGGTTAAGAAATATAAAACTTGACCTGATGCAAATTCTCTATATTTCTATGAGAGAACTCAACCCTAAATCACATAGACCAATTTGATACTCTTGTTCTAAATTGAAATCTATGTCTTTTCAATTTTAGCATATCCAAATCTCACTTCTCAGATTTTGATTCGAATTCATAAATAGCATGTAAAAGATGCGCAGTCAATCACATACACAATAAACATAAATTGAATAGATCTTAGATTAAGAAGAAATAGAAAACTTGCATTAATTCATAATAAAGATTCAAGATATTCAATTAAAAATCCTAAATAGATTTTAGTTCATGTTCATCACTAAGAAATCCATAAACATGAAATTAACTTAAAACTAAAAGTAAAAAGAGAAGAAAAGAACTCTAAATGATAGATCCAATCTTCATCCAAAGCACTCCCAAGCGTTTCTTTTCAGTTCCAGCAGTCCAAAATTTTGTCTCCCCTCTAAAAATCGCAATTAAGACCTAATCAAATCGTTCTCCCCAAGTGAAAAGATAAAAATAGCCTTCATTAATGATTTCTCCCGATATGCTTTTCTAAAATAGTTGCGTGGCTGCACCAAACACCTGCACGACCGCACCACTCCTCCAGAAATGTCAGTTTTAATCTTTTTCAACTTTTTTGCCTTTTCTACAATAATTTTGCACCGTTTCAACTCCAAGTCATCCCGAATCCATCCAAACCTAAAAAAACATCAAAGCAAGCGTAAACCCGCACAAAATAAACCTAAACAAACTAAAACTTAACCTAAATTAACCCCCTAAAGTGAGTCTAAAAACTCACTTATCACTGGGCCATGGCTCACGGGTGTTACGTGGTGCAGGTAAAAGCAAATGAAAGCTGGATCAACCATGAATTGGAGAGCTCACCACCCCAAATACCCATTTTCATAAAATAAGAATATAATATATGCTTATAAATATGTGGTAAAAGAAAAAAATGGCAGTAATTTATTTTGGAGCCCGCTTATAACTTGTAAAAGTTATATATTTTTCCTAGCTAATTCCTTTTTAATTACATTGTTCGAACTCCCCCGTTTTCTTCTTCGGCTATGGTGTCTCCGAAGTCAAACTCGCCTCAACTCACTCCCACATGTGCCTACCTCAGTCTATTGCATCTCTCTGCAGCCAAAGTTTGCTTCTGCTGCAGCTCTGCTATTTCCATGTCACCACTCGTTGCAGCAAACAAAGCTAAGTAACCCCTTTTTCTCTCACTTTGTCACTCTTTTTTGAGCTTTGATAGAGTTACCTGAAGCTTGAACTCTCTTTCTAGCAAAAGATAAAGAAAACCCACAAGGGTGACGCTAAAAGGGAAGTTGTGACTGAGACTTTGGGGGTTCCAATGCCCTCAGCTCTGCCCTGTCCTCGCTTCTTCTTATTCTGCTTGATTCTCCTTCTGGGTTCGTTAAGTGTTGGTTTGGCTGGTGATCCCTATGTCTACTATGATTGGTCTGTTTCGTACATCAATGCCTCCCCACTTGGACCCAAACAAAAGGTTCTTTCTTTCCCTTTCAATTTCTCTCATTTTTTTTATAATGCAATTCCTTAATTCTTTTTCTCATTTGGTTAATTTTTTTTGTACCCAATTGAGATATGCCTCGTTAGTAGAAATCCAACTTAATTTTTTGTTTTTTATGCCAGAGTATGATGCCTTTTAAGTTGCTTTTCTTGGTTATATTTTGACATGTCATCCTCGACTCTGGCTACGAATTGATCGCTCTCTCAAAGAATCTGAAGCTGGCGTTTTACCCAACATTGACTCAATCGTTGCTGCTGCAAGGTTGGTTTTTTAATTTACCAAAAACAACCTCATTGATTTTGATTTTGAGTGTACTTGAGGGACTGTGATGGTCTTTTATGGTCGCTCAGTGTAATTCCATTAATTTGTTATGGAAATGCTGCACAGACCCATATATATGTTGTAGGAACAGAAAGAGAATCACTTTTATTTGAAAATTTGTTTTGCAGATATAACTTTTTCATCGAAGTCATTTTTGCAAATGACTCTAATTGGGTGATTTCATGGTCATGAATGATTTCTGATGATGACGATGCCTGGATTTATTGATTCCCATGTGCACTTAATTTCAGGTGGACTACAGGTTAGCTCTGCTCAACCTCCATTTTAATTGAATTTTGTTCCAAACTCTGTGCATACACACACACATTATTCCTTCTATTTTGAGTTATTTTACTGTAATTTATGTACCTTTCTACCTTTACTGTATTTTCCTTGTAAAACTACACTTGATATTGTTTGTCATAAACTTTAGTTGGAATTCTTATTCAGATGGAGAGAAATCTAACTTGATTATTCTTTAGCTAAGAATCTTTTACAACTACTAATTTTTATTTATGTTTATTTTTCAAAAAAATTTGGTGAGAGTTTACAAATTCGTTCCATTCTGTGTTAGTTTGGGTCTTAGATTCATTGGTTGTTTACTTAGTTAAGAGATAGTTTTGGAAGCAATAAAATATGTGTATTTCAGATTCTAGAATGCCAAAATAATGGTTGGTTGTCTGGATTGTTGTTATAAAGCTGCAATTTTACACATTATTACAATTTTAATATGTGATTTTGATAAATTGCTTAATGTTGTAATGTGAAAATTAATATTTGGTTTTACCATACACTGTTATTGATACAGTTGATGCGATTGCAATTCTGAGGCATAAATAAAAAGGATGAGTTTGTGAGAAGAATTGTAGAAGCAGCAGAAAGTAAGTTCAATTCAATTTTAGTGGTTACCCGTTGCTTTTTGGATTGAAAGTTTGTACAATAGAATGGCGTTTGTATTTGAAAATTCAATTTCTTATGCAGTATGTGAAGTATGCAAAGTTTTCCTATACTGTTTCTTGATGTTAATATCTTATTTGCTTAAATAGATCTAAAGTAATAGAATTGGTTAGAAATTTAACTGCTTTCTATTCATTGGAAGTAGTGGAAAAAGAAAGTAGTGTTTTTAGCATCAATAATTCATAACGTTTACTGTTTAGTACTAAAAGCTGAAAAATAAATGCTTTTATTCTATGTAATTATCATTTATGTTATTTTGGATAGTAGTCAACTTGTCTTCAAGCTTTTTGTTGATCAATCTAGTATTAAAATTTTAATGATTTGGAGGATTATTGAGGATTCATTCTAACGACTAAATTTTTAACCAGTGAAGTACTTATGATTTCAGCAATAATATTTCAGATAGAAAACCAGGTTCCTGGATTTTGGGTGGCGGTTGGAACAATGGTCTATGGGGAGGAGATTTGCCAACTGCTTCTTGGATTGATGATATTACTCCAAATAATCCTGTATGCCATAATATTATAGATTTCGTTTTTAGATAAGAGATATTCTGGGCTCTAATATTATTTAAACTAGCATACTAATTTCTAATAATATCTGAATGTGCAGGTTTGGTTACCAAGATTTGATGGTTATATGAGCTTGGAAAATTCAGTGGCACTAAAGTTTGTTGGGATTGATAAATCATCAAAAGATCCAGATGGCGGAACCATTATGAGAACTACGCCTGGAGGTAACATTTAACTTCATACATGTCTTAAAAATTCTCTCTTTTCTTCTCCTAAGAAACTACATACAAAATCCTCTTTGTAACAATGTCCTACTGAAAATCCCCCACAAAATGATCTATGAAACTTTTTTGTACAACCAAACTGAATATAGCTCCCTAATCCAATTGCTCTGAAGCTAGAAAGTCACTTTGCAATTCCTTGTTTAGTATGTAGTACGACGTTTTGGCATTCTGGGTTGTAAATCTAGATGAGAACCCATCATCTCTATCAATGTGCCTTTTTGTTTCCTATATAAAAAAAGTCAATTTGTAATTCGACAAACAAATTACTCGAACTATTTTTATTTGGTTGTATAGATAAGTGTAAGATTTTATCATTGTTGAAGGTCAAAGGTAGTACTGCTATTAGTTGCTTGCAACAATGCAAACCCTTACCTTAGATAAAACAAGGAGCAGAGAGCAGGGTTATGTAAAGAAATGAGATATATAGATAGAGGAAAACAACCCCCATTATATACAAGGAAAGAGGCAATGGACTTAAAAAAACGCTAGGTAAAGTAGATACAATGATCTTCTTAATTACCATTGTATGTATAAAGCTACCAATGTATTAGTACAAAGCTAAAAAATTGTTATGGAGTGCGGGGGTAATGGCTACTTGGTGAGCCATTTGGTTAGAAAGAAATAAGGGAATCTCCGAAGGAGTCGAAGCTGATGAAGATCAGATTTGGAATAGAGTCATATATTGGGTGGCAATTTGGCTGGATCTAAGATGTATTTTCTTAGTGATAGAAATATCCCTTTCTTTGATCTTGCAACCTCAATACCCATATCTTAACTAAGAATATTAAAATATTGGGTGGCTGTTTAAATCTAAAGAGTTTTCAGGGTTCTTATTTTCTGATTTACGTAGAGATTGGTAATGCTTGGTGTAGTTTAAGTTGTTTTTGTTTCTTTTTTACTTGTTGTAGATGATCAGATAAGATATCATCTATTGTAACCTTTTCATTTTCTCCATTCTAATATATTCTCAGTTTCTTAGTAAAAAAAAACTCTACAAATGAGGAAACAACTAAACTAGAATATCAAGGATACATAAACCTAGGAAACTACTTAACAAATATCTGAAAATATCCTTAATCACGTGAATTCTATTCACGTGAAATAATTCATATAACAATATTTAGACACAATTATGTTGTGTTTAGTAGTATCACTCAATTATGTTCTGTTTGATATTTCTTTACGTGGATTGTGTGACTTTTTTTACACTGTAATTACAAATAATATATGGTGTGTGTATATATATAATATATATTTTAAGTGTTTGGTAGCACAAAGAATTATTTAACGTATATGTTCTAATTTAAAACATTGTAGCTATAGTTTCTGTTAAATTCATTGTTAATGTTATGCAGTACCTACTGGATTGCTGATTGATTCTGCAATGAAACTTGTTGTCTCGTATATTCCGGAGCTTTCTATCGATCAAAGAAGGGAGGCTTTGCAAAGAGCCAGTAGTCTTGCCTTGATGAAGGGTGTTACAACTGTTGTTGACGTTGGGAGATATTTTCCTGGAACCTCTGTGGATCGTCCATGGGAAGATTTCTCAGGTTTTCTTTCTCGTTCTTTTTTTTTAATGGAAAAGAAAAAACTTCTATTGAGTTGTGCTTCTATGCCAAATATTTCTTGATTGTGTCAACGCAAAAAACACATGTACACAAACGCATATGAACATTAGATCATTAGACACTAAATTGTATGGAAACTGAGATCACTGGCGTTTCTCAAATATCTTTTATTCACTGAATTAGTTTCTAATTTATAGACTTAAAAGAAAGAAAAAAAACAGAATCGGATCCATGGATTTGGGCAAGTTTGAGATATCCTAAATAGCTAATGTCCTAACTGGATAAGATTTATTAAACCACACTCGGTTGAAATTTTAAAGACTTTTCAAAAATTTGTTTTACTGCTTAATTGTTTCATGCATCTTTTTCAAGAGTATTTAATCTGCCAAATTCATTTAGGCCTCGATTTTTATATAAATATATTTATGTTCTTAATAGTAAGATAGTATATTATTTGATAAGTAATATAGATATTTATCAATTTGCTTATTGAATCAAGAAAAATAAGAGAAAAAGAAATAACTTTAATAAAAAATTTATTGGGAGTAAATCATGCTAATATGAGGGATTAATTAGGTGTTTTGTGTTTGGACTAATGTTTTCAATATATTCTCTAACACTTATGCTGATCACATTATTAAATTTAAACTTTTCAAAGCTGACCTTAGAGTTCAAGTTTTCTGTTGTCTTTGCTTTCAGTTCTGCACAGTGATTGTGCCTCTTGAACTATCAGCCAGTAAATTTTTTTTCATTGATTTACACAGATGTTTATCAATGGGCAGATTCTTCCAGGAAGATGAGATTAGAGTTTGCTTATTTTTTCCATTAGAGACGTGGTCACGTTTACATGTATGTTGTGCAATGCTGCTATAGCTGATGTGGTTTTTGTTTACTTGTTTGTGCTTTAGTTTGACTTCATTAAATAATAAATGTTTGGATCCCCTGCTTACCATATTTGTTATTTTTTCTTTTTTCCTGAACTCCCTTTCATCAAATCAGCTACTAAATAATATCTATGTGATGCAAGGCTATTTCTTGGATAACAAATGTTCGAATACTGGAAACAACATGGATATCATGTAAATTAATGTTTTTTTCCTGTCATGTATAAACCTCAATGACTGTAATGGTTTTGATAGTAAAAAACCTGAGGTTTTCATTTTCACTCTCAGGATGATGTTAACAGAGTTGGCTAGTCCATAAGCAAATGGATATACTTGGGTGGTGTCAAAGCTTTTGCTGATGAATCTTTAGGTTCTAATAGTGCCTTGTTTCATGAGGTAAGAACAATTATAGTTTGGTATTCATTAACCTTAAAAAATATATTTCAACATATATGGCCTATTATTTCCTTTAGTTATCATCACTCTTGCGGTTTGGGGCTGGAGCGCCGGTTCTATATTGTTGAGCCCACTGGCAAGAAAACAAGATTTGTGCATGCTGCACATATAGACATTTATATTACGTTTGGTATAGAGGAAAGAAAATAGGGGAGAGAGAAAATATAGCAGAGATAGAAATGAAAGTATATCTTTTATTTGTTTGTGTAAAACTTATCTCTTCATTTTTCTTTCCAATTTGGAATGGAAAAAATCTCTGGGTCCTATTCAATATTTTTCACCTCACTTTTCTTTTCCCTCCACTTTTCCTTCCTACCAAACAACTCATTTTTCTCTTTTCTTTTCACTTTTCTCTTCAATATTTTTGTGAGCTCAGGCAGTCTTACTCCCAAGTCCAAACTGCTGCTTCATATAATGCATTTCCTTTTTAATTATCTCATGCTGTCAAATAACATCATTGAAGATTGCATTTTAACTTTTGTAGCCATATGTTGATGAGCCTCAAAATTATGGTTTACAAGTGGTGGATTAAGAAAAGTTGTTTAACATGACTTTAGCAGTTGATAACCATAGGCTACATGCCTGTTCTTTTGTAGTTTTATTTAAATTGCCTTAGTAAAAATTATTACAATAGTGGATGCTCTTTCAGGTTGCCATTCATGCTGTAGGTGATAGAGCAAATGACAGGATCCTCGATATGTATGAATCCATAAATTCTAAAAATGGAATAAGGGATTGAAGATTCCGAGTAAGATTTGTTGCTCTAGAATAGGGTAGAAAATGTGATATGATTCATTGATTAAGGAAGAAAAAATTCTCTTTCGTATTTAGGCATATTACAATCTGGAAAAATAGGAGCAAATCAAATTAAATCTATAGCTGTACATCCAGATTTCCTGGAACAAAAGAAAATCTCTAAATTTAAAAAATACAAAAAAATCAGGCAACAATCAGACCAGACTCTCTGATTTGATCAAGATTCTTAAAGTTACCATAATTTGAAGCTCCAAGTAGCAATTAAGTATTGCAAAGTTTTAATATTGATATTTCTTTCCATGCTTATTTTTGCATGACTAGAGCTAATTTTCAGATTGAGCATGCTCAGCATCTTGAACCTGGGACTGTAGACCGGTTTGGTGAACTAGGGATTATTGCTTCAGTACAGGTTCATCACAGCTCTCTGTTGCACTCTAGTAACATACTGTAACATTTAAGGTTACAAGAAATGAAATATCAACACCCATTGCCAATATTGTTATCGACTGTTTGAGTTGGGGTTTATTTTATTCCACTTTTAATTTTTAAAATTTATTTATTTTGTTTTAGTTTTTTCAAGGTGATTTTCCTTTTTGTTATTTGTTTTTATTTGGTGGTGGTAAGTTGCTGAAGTATAGTAAGTGTTAGTCCAATCTTTAGTAAGAATTGGGTAGAGTTGTGAGTGTCTTTTAGATCATGTTGGAAAAGAATGATAAGATTGGAGTGTATAATGTTTATTAAGTGTTTAGGTTATGTAATTAGAGAGCATATTAGAATTCACCTAATGAGATAAATTAGTCTAATTGATAAATATGGGATAATTTTATTCTAACCAATTCCCTATTAATTTATTCGTCCTTTTTTTTCGTTTTCATAACTTATATCTATAAATGATCAACTCACTCATTTTTTCGCTATTTTTTTCTTAATCCATACCTAGCGAGCCCTTAGAGTGTAAATTTGGGTCCCATCATTACAACTTTAGTAATATTGAGTCTTGATCTACAACATTCGAGTCCTTGTTATTACTTTTACTGCTGTAATGTACTCCCTGATAGAGACTACTCATATAATTTTTTTGTCTTTTCCAATCTTTAATATGCAACATTGAGCCATTGATCTTATAAACAAGAAGAGAGAGAGAGAGAGAGAGACATGTTTATAAAGCTATATTGTTAGAGAAAGTAGTTAAGTTAGATATTTCTGTTATGACAAGCAAGGTTAACTTTGTTAAGTCTTTTGTTATATAATTCTAACTTTGATAAATGTTTGGCTTGGAAAAGTGCCATTTTGATAAAATGTTTGGTTTGGAAAAGTTCCTAAACTCTAGCCACTAAGCAGCTTATATATTTATAAGCCATATATGAACAATGCAGAATATGACCATGGACTATATTCTTACAAAATATATATTGAGAGAAAAATTAATAATATGATAACCATATATACCCAAAAATTAATATATAAAAGAATTTTTTTACTTATTGTATCATTTAATTTTAATTTTGTATTAATCTTTTAGGTATTGATTTTATTCTTTAGGTTGTGGATCAAACTGGCAAGGAGCATTGCAAAGTTAATTAACTTGATTATTAATTGCAAGAGGTACGGAAGTATGTTCTCTTAACTCTTTTATTAATATCATACAAATGTTACAGCAGTTTGAATATCTTAAATATTCATTTGTAGAGAAGTAGGTTCTGAGATTAAAATTGTGTGCTGCGGTGATAACGGAAGGTTGAAAACTTGTGTGTCTTAGAGAAGTAGGTTCTGGAAAATTTGTTTGTGTGTTGCGGTGATATAAGGAAGAAAACTTTTTGTGTGTTGTTTGAATTTTTTTACTTGATATTGATAGATGGTTAGGTAACCTTTATATGGGAAATGATATAAGATTTTATCTAAAATTATGTATTATCTTATTACAAATAAATTGTGTTTGCTTGAATTGGTTTGATTATATTGATAGATATTTCACCTGGGGTGTGATAGATAATTCATCCTAACTATGCGATACTTACTATACGAGAAGTTGTTGGTTCAATAGTTGCAGGCCTTCTCAAAAGGTTATTGGTTTTTTGATTATATAAATGCTTGTTCAACATTAACCGATATGCAATCCAAGATTATGATAGTATTATTTGATTGATTTCATAGGGAAGATGAGAAAGACAAAATGATAGCGGGACCAATTTGAATGAATATTATGCACCAGTTAATTAAAGTTCTAAGGTCACTTGAGTATAGATAGTTGTAGTAATGTGTGTAATAGAATAACTTGTTTATTATTCATACTCAATTATTGTAAATTTGGTTAGGCGTCATGACATTATTGACTATTTTAGATGCATGCTATGATATTTCATGATCTCATTAGTTTTTATTTTATGTTTTATTTACCAGATTCAACAAGTGAAGTGCAAAAGAAAATCTGATTTGGAAGGCTTTGGTGTGCTGACATTTGGAAGATCATGAATTCCTACTTTTGCTTGTGAATATGTAACTATTTAAGACTATTTTGTTGACTATTGTGAGAATGTTTTGTTTATGTTAATTAGGCAGTGTTGAATATCTTAAGACTTTTGGATTGTTTTTTAGATAATCTTGAATGTATTTTGACACAACTATTTAGTTGTATGTGTTATGAACCATATAATTGGTACTCAAAAATATATTTGTACAATGCTAAGATTGTCTTAAGTATATTAAATGAAGCGAGTTTGAATTAAAGGAATAAAAAATAATTATAATGTACAGGTTTATATAATAATAATTCAAGCTTATCCAAATATTAGAATAATACAAAAAATGTGTTATTGTATCTCTTACAATAACATTAGTTTATAAGCATAAAGTTATGTTATGCAAACTATTTTCTATAATGAAGAAAGTGTGTTATTATAAAGTGTATCATAACACCACTTTATAAGTACAAAAAAATGTTATATAATATATTTATAAATAGCTTAATGAAATACTTATCTAACTATTAAAATAACACAACTAAAGTGTTATCGTAGGCTATACCATAACACATGTCTATAACTATGGTATATATTTGATAATACTTTTTTGGTCTTATTGAAAATACTTTTTGTTGTAGTGGTTCTAGGGGAGAGTGTACATTGTCAGTTGCTTGACCGCCATGGCTGAGGGAAAGTACAGGGACAGAGGCCTAAAACTTGTATTTTGACATTAGAGCGACTTTTGTTTGTATTAAACTTTTGAGGATTGTAAATTGTCACTTAAACCTTGTTTTTGGGATCCCATTTACCAAACATCTGTATCAATGAAAATTAACTATTTACAATCAAAATATTTTAACCCTAACCTGATAGTTGACCTTAGGAACACATTATTGTTCAAACAACCTAATTAGCAAGTCTTGCACTATTTTAAAATTGAAGAAGAAATGCCTGGGATATGTTGGGAAAGGATGGACTTGAAGCTTAGGTAGTCAGGAATTTAGAGTTTGTAGAAGGCATAAAGCTTGTGAGGATTCAAGCAACAATTGAGGTGAGGTTTTCTCTCTGTTTTGCTAGAAAATCTAGATCATTGGTTGAAATTGAATTGAGTATTGGGTGATGAATTACTACTGAATTGGGGTAATGGCTTCATTATGAGTTCTTAGTCATTTCGTTTGGTTTTACCAATGCCCCAGCAACATTTATGGACTTGTTGAAAAGGGTGCTCATGGACTTCTTGGATCAGTTTGTGATTGTATTCATCGACGATATTTTGGTTTACTCCAGTTCAGAGGCAGTGCGTGAGCAGCATCTCCGGCAGGTATTGCAGAGACTGAGAGAGCATCAGTTGTATGCCAAGTTTAAGAAGTACGAGTTCTGGCTACCAGAAGTAACATTCCTTGGACACATTGTTGGTGAAGATGGGATTAAGGTGGATCCAGCTAAGGTAAAGGTAGTGAGAGATTGGCTGAGGCTAAGGAATGCCTTAGAGGTTAAAGGCTTTCTTGGATTAGCAGGGTGTTACAGACGATTCATAGAAGGGTTTTCGAAGATTGCTGGACCGATGATAGAATTGACACGAAAGAATCTGAAGTTTATCTGGTCAGACAAGTGTGAGAATAGTTTTCAGGAACTGAAGCGATGGCTGATTACTGCTCCTGTGTTGAGTCTTCCTTTAGAGGGAGGGAAGTTTGTGGTATATTGTGATGCATTGAGTTTGGGATTGGGGTGCGTGTTGATGCAGAATGAGAAGGTTATTGCTTATGCGTCACGACAGCTGAAGGAATATGAACAGCGGTACCCTACCCATGATATGGAGTTAGCAGCGGTGGTATTCACACTGAAAGTTTGACGACATTATTTATATGGAGAATAGTGCGAGATATACACCGATCATAAGAGTTTGAAGTATTTCTTCACCCAGAAAGACTTGAGTATGAGGTAGAGACATTGGGTGGAGTTGGCTAAGGACTATTCCATTTCAGAGACTGGCTTATTACGGTATAAGGATCGGATTTGTGTCCCAACAGATATGGTTATTAGACGAGAGATACTTGATGAATCCCATACAACACCATACTCCATCCAGGCACCACAAAAATGTATCAGGATCCTACGGACGTTATATTTGTGGCCTGGAATGATGAAGGATGTAGTTGAGTATGTGGCCAAGTGTTTAACCGGCCAGCAGGTGAAGGCTGAGAATCAATGACCGGTAGGGTTGCTACAACCTTTGGGTATTCCCAAGTGGAAGTGAGAAAACATTACTATGGATTTTGTGGGAGGTTTACCCATGACAGTGGGGCTGCATGACTCGGTGTGGGTGATAGTAGATAGATAAACCAAGTCAGCTCATTTTCTTCCAGTGAGGATGACCTATACTATGGATCAGTACACAAAGTTATATGTGACGGAGATTGTACGTCTCCATGGGGTTCCTAAATCTATAGTATCAGACCAGGATCCCATATTCACCTCCAAGTTTTGGGGTTGTTTGCGGAAGGCTATGTGGACTCAGTTAAAGTTCAGTACAACCTTTCATCCTCAGACAGATGGACAGTCTGAGAGAACGATTCAGGTATTGAAAGACATGCCTAGGGCGTGTATATTGGACTTTGAGGGGTCTTGGAGTAAGTATCTCCCATTGATTGAGTTTTCATACAACAATAGTTATCAATCCATGGTTGGAGTAGCTCCATATGAGATGTTTCACGGAAGGAGATATAGATTGCCCATTCATTGGGATGAGATGGGTGAGAGGAAGTATTTTGGACCAGAGTTGGTTTAGAGGAATAGTGAAGTTATTGAGAAGATTTGAGCTCAAATTCTCGCTTCGCAGAGTAGACAGATTAGCTACGTGGATCCTAAGCATAGGGGCGTGGAGTTCCAGGTAAGGGACCACATGTTTCTGCGAGTGTCATCACTGCGAGGGGTGAAGAGGTTTTGGAAAAAGGGAAAGGGCAAGCTGAGCCCTAGATTCATAGGACCTTTTGAGATCCTAGAGAGGATTGGGCTAGTGGCCTACAGGTTCGAATTTCCCCCATCATTGTAAGGGGTTCACGACGTATTCCACATTTCTTTGCTTCAGAAATACGTCTCAGATACGACTCATGTGTTGAAGTATGAGGATTTTGAATTGCAGAAAGATTTAACATATGAGGAGCGACCGGTACAAGTCCTAGCCAGGAAAGACAAGGTTCTATGGAACAAGACGATTCCTCTAGTCCAAGTGTTGTGGAGGAATAGCAAGGTTGAGGAAGCGACCTGAGAGCTTGAGTAAGCTATGCCGAGTTATTCAGGTAAATTTCGAGGATGAAATTCTCGGTAGGAGGGGATAATTGTAACGACCAAAAATAGCTGATAGGGCTTAGTGCTTTGGTTAGTGTGCCAGTAGGGCATAAATGGATATATGTATGTTTAATTTGTTAAATGTGTGACTATGTGGCATGCATGATTAATGTGATTATATGAATATATTATATGCATGTTTATGAGTAGTAGATATGCATGTGGGTCCTTTATAGCTTTTAAGGGCATATTTATAATTATGGCCCGTTAAGGGCATAAATGTGATTTTTATGTGATATATGATTGAAACCACATTATTATGTGGATATATTTGCAGTATATGGCTTGAGACAGTCCTAGTGAGCGGATTAGGGAAATAGTCACAGCGGGGTTTAATACCCGGTTCGGGAGGAGACTGGGGTTGTTTTGGGAATTTAGAGAATACTTCGGGGTTTACTGGGTAATGAATAAATATGTGATAATTAATTAGATGTGACAGGATTAATGTGTTAATAGTAGGAACATTTGAGGAGTTAGCGAGAATCGGGGGAAAATGACCATTCTACCCTTTGGGGTAAATTAAGGGCTGGGTTAGTGATAAGGAGCAGTTTGGTCTTTTCTCACTAAGTTATATACTCAGGAGAACTCTAAGGAGGCAGCCAGAAGGTAGTGAAAACTCACAGCTCTCTCTCATATCTCTCACTCACGATTCTCTCTCCCTCTCCTATAATTAGAACCTTGGGGGGAAAATTTAAAGTTGAAGAAGAAAGGCTTGGACAAAGCTGGGAAAGGCTAGACTTGAAGATTAGGAAGTTAGGAATTTAGAGCTGGTAGAAGGAAGAAAGCTTGTGAGGATTCAAGCAATAATTGAGGTAAGGTTTTGTCTCTGTTTTGCTAGAAAATCTAGATCATTAGGTTGAAATTGACTTGAGTATTGGGTGACGAATTACTATTGAATTTGGGTAATGGCTTCAGTATGATTCTTGAGGTTTTGTGTTAAAATATGTGATTAAGAGTGCTCGACTCGTAACTAAGCTTGGTTTTGGTTATGAGGCTTGTTAAGATTGATTTGTGGGAATTCGGCTGGGAAGAATGCTGAGAAAACCCATAAAATTCTGGGTTCGTGGGGCGCGCTGCAACACAACTCATGGGCGCCGCGACTCGTATGCCCAGATTTCCCTGGGAGGGCTCTCTGTTTTGAGGGCGCACCGCGGCCCTAGGGGGCAAGTCGCGGCCCGCCTTGCCAAGATGCATGGGGCCGAGCCTCTGATTTGAGGCGCGCTGCGACAAATAGGGCTAGGTCGCGGCCCGCCTAGGTTGGTTTTTAGGATTGGGAAGGTTCGGGGGTTGAGCGTAAGCGCTCGGGAAAATTTCTACTACCCAATTTAGTATAAATCGAGGTCCCGAAGGTTAGCTATTATTTCCTAAGTATTTATTTGGATTAGAAATTGATGGTTACCCATTGACATTGCGACTAGGTTTATCGCTAAGACTCAAGATTGAGGATCGTGCTCGGGACCGTTCTGTATCCTCTGCTCGAGAATTCAAGGTAAGAAAACTGTACCCATGTGGTTGTGTTTGGGACTAAGGTTCCATGTATCTAGATATATGTGTTATGTAGTTGTATTATTTGAAATGTTAAGGTACGACCTAATGGAGTTGGGGCTGATGATTAGCGCATTGGACGCGACTTGGCCACTATGAGCCGGGGTCTGCTAAATAAACAATGGACTTGGCCTAAGCGAGCTGAGGTCAACTTATTAAATAGAGGGCTCGGCCTAAGGGCGCCGACCCTAAACATTTGTATTGTTGGTTAAAATATATTATTGAAGTACATGTATACTATTACTAGCTTGATGCTTATAATCTCTTGCATTTCTGATTGATTATTTTAAGATTGATTGAATGCTACTAATATTTATGTGTTTGATGTTTATGGTTTTCTTGATGGGCCTTGGCTCACGGGTGCTACGTGGTGCATGTAAATGCAATGGAAAGCTGTATCAACCATGAGTTGGAGAGCTCTGGGGGCGGAGTGTACATAGTCAGCTGCTCAACTGCCACGGCCGAGGGAAAGTACATGGGCAGTGGCCTAAAACTTGTATTGTGCCATTAGAGTGGCTTTTGTTTGTATTAAACTTTTGTGGAATGTAAATTGTCACTTAAACCCTATTTTTGGGATCCCATGTACCAAACATCTGTTTCAATGAAAATGAACTATTTACAATCAAAATCATTTAACTCTAACCTGATAGTTGAACTTAGGAACACATTACTGTTCAAACGACCTGATTAGCAAGTCTTGCACTATTTTAAAATACACAGTGTAACGGTCTTGGTTACCTAAAGCGTTACAACGATCCTTAGGCAATGGACGTGGAACATCCGCCAGAAGTGGTGGCGCTCCGCGGCAGGTGGCCTCCCAACAGCAAAATATTGATGCCCGGGAGGGGTATTTCACCGCCTTACTAGAGATGGTTAACCCCATGAGGGCTCTTCTGGTAGCCCAAAGGCTCCGATTGGAATCCCATGGGAAAGTACCACCTAGGAAGCCAGATGGCGTGCCACCTACACACCAAACTAGAGTTCCACCTATCAATGTAGCGGGCATGCCTCCTGAGCACCCCACTTGCGTGGTGCAAGATTTTCCAGCTGGCGTGCCACCTGTACACCGAGCTGGAGGTAGAGCTGGAGCCCTACCTACGCCACAAGACAGTGGCAAAGGAAAAGTAGACGAAGACCCTACTCAGGGATGAAAGAGAACTCGTCGAGCTTTCGAGCCTATTCAGCCCCCGAAGAGGGACAATGGTAACCAAAGGCGTGGAACCCATGGACACTGGCAGGTCGATAGCATTCGCAGAGCCCAAGTGTAATGTCCCAAATTCCCTAATGTGGCTTAGTGCCTAGATTAGGGGGCCAGGGGGGCCATAATTGATTTATTGCGTTATTATGTGATTATGTGCATTGTATTATTATATGGTTATATTTGTATATTTATGTGCATGTATGTGATATATGGGTGAGACCACATTATTATGTGAATATATTTGAGCTATTCGGCATGAGACGATCCTAGGAAGCAAGTTAGCGGTTTGGACATAACGGGGTTAATTACCAGCCTCGGAGTGAGCCTAGGGGGAATTTGGTGTTTAGTATATCACCGGGATTCAGCGGGTAATGGGATATGATTTGTTAATTATTTTAGGATATTAGAAATGACGGGAATTGGAGGACGTAAATTATGATTAACGGGGTAGGTGGAAATGACAAATTTTCCCTAGGGGCATTTTAGTCATTTTAGGCTTTAGATATACTTAATCCAAGGAAGGTTGTAGAGCGAATCGAGGCAGAAAATAGAGCTTTTCTCTCTTCCTTGATCATTTCTTCTTCTCCCTCTCTTGGTTTGGTTTTGAGGCAAAAGCTAGAAGATTAAAGCATGAGGACTTGATGCTTGAGAGTTTAGGATTTCATTACAGCAATTGAAGGTGTTAACTTAGTGTTGAGGTAAGGATTTTAAGCTTAACCTTTAAGTTTTCCTCTATTTTTTAAGGTTATTTGTAAGTTTGGAAATTTGATTCTTGAGTTGGGTAATTGGAGGTGTTTTAGGTATTGTGAAGCTTGGGTTTCGTTGTTAGATAGGTGATAATGTTGTGTTGATGTTTGGTTTTAATATTGGGATTGCTGGGTTATATTTTTGGCTTAGTTTGAAATGAAGAAAATTCAGGGGAGCTGGGTTCGCGGGGTCCAGTCACGATCGAGTTAATGGATATCGCGACTTGAGTGAACCTAGAGCCTTCACTGGGCTCTGTCTGGTAGGCGCACTGCGACCCTCAAGGGCAAGTTGCGGCCCGCCCCTGGCACCCAGACATGGGGCCTATCTGTCTGGGAGGCGCGCCGCGGCCCTTGGGGGTAGGTCACGACCTGCATGTTTGTTTTTTGCCAGACTTAGTTTTACATAGTTTTAAGCGTGGGTTTTCAAACCTTAATGCTCAGGATTTAAACTACTACTCATTTTAGTATGATTCAAGGTCGTGGGGTCTAGGACTTTGTCCGGGAATCTTTTATTACTAATTTTATTGATGGGATTTTATATTTGGTTATGATTAGGTGACAGCTAAGGGCCTAAGGTTAGGATTATTCTCAAGGGTCGTTCTTAACTTATTTTACTCTCAAGTTTGAGGTAAGAAAACTGCACCCATTATGTGACATACGTGATTATTGTTGAAGCATGTTGGTTGCTCTATATTTGAATATTTGTTGCATTATGAATGCTTGATTTCATTGTTCATATGAGCAACACACCGACTTATTAGTCAAAAATGGTAATGCAGTTAAGTGCTGGTCGTGAAGCTCTGAGTTATCAGTCAAGATTGGCAATAGTACTGAATGCTGGTCGTGTGGAATTTAATTATGAGTCAAGAAAGGCAATAGCATACTGAACACTGGTCGATATGATTAGATCTAATCAACAAGAGTATTATATGCTAGTCCGACCTATTGGTCGAATCAAAACTAAAGCGCTTGGATAGTTACTTAGAGCAAGGGAAAGAAGGCTCAGGTGACTTGATGGTCACATGGCTTAGGGTGCAGGACCCCCGGATGTCTTATTAGTCATCTATTCAAGGTGTAAGACCCAAGGATGTCTTATTAGTCATCTATTCAGGGCACAAGACCCCAGAATGACTTAATAGTCATTAATCCCATTCGCATGACCCCAGAATTACTTAACAGTCATCATCTGATTAGGGCTGCGAACCCCATAAGGATTTCATAATCATATATTAATACTTGTATACATGTAGTAATACGTTTTCTTGTTGAGCCTTGGGTCACGGGTGTTATTTGGTTTGAGTAAAGGAAAAGAAAAGCTTACCCAACCTTGAGTGGAGAGCTTAGGTGGCGACGTGTACATATGCGGCCGCTTGACCACCACGGCATAAGTGTTTCTTAAGGGAACTAGGGATTAACCCTATTTTTGCCGCTTAGGTCGACGAATGGTAACTTTTAACTTTTGAAGAGTTCAGCAAGCTAGTTCAGGGGAGTTTGTCAGTGACTGAATATGCTTTAAAGTTTGGCAGGCTAGCAAAGTTTTCAATGGAACTGGTGCCCACTGATGGGACCAAAAAGGAGAGGTTTCACCAAGGGCTACAACCTAGGATAGTACGTGATGTTCGTATTACCACTGTGCCTGGAGTGACTACTTATGCACAGGTGTTTGAGAAGGCGCTCACAGCTGAGACTGCAGAGAACAAAATCTGGGGTCATAATGCAGTCAGGATAGTGGGACCTCCATTTTTGGGCTCAGGTAGGGGCGGAGGCCCTAGTGATCAGAAAAGAAAGGCTCCTGATGCCTTCCAAGCTCCAGGCCCTAACAGGAGACCACGTGGTATTACAATGGGTTGCCAGGGTGGCAGTGGGGTTTAGAGGACTTTTCCTGAGTGCCCTAGATGCAAGAGGCGTCATTTAGGGGAGTGTCGAGCAAGGGCATGCTTTTTATGCGGGGTAGTGGGACATTTGAGGAAATATTTCCCTAGAGCAAGGAAGGGAGAGCCAAGAAAGGCGAACAACTCAGTCCCAACTCGAGTGTTCGCATTGACTTAGGCAGAAGTTGAGGCTTGTCCCTCAGTAGTCATAGGTCAGCTTTTTAGTGCTAGAACCCCTTATACTGTTTTGATTGATTCTGGTGCTACACATTATTTTATTGTTATTATAATTATTGATAGTGAAGAAGAAGGATGGTTCTCTGAGGATGTGTATTGATTACAGAGAACTGAATAAGTTAACAATTACAAAGAAGTATCCTCTACCAAGGATAGATGATCTATTTGATCAGTTGCAGGGTAAAAGGTTATTCTCAAAGATAGACCTTCGATCTAGTTATCATCACCTGAGGGTCAAGGAGGGAAATATACCGAAGACTGCCTTTCGCACTAGATATGGGAATTATGAGTTCTTAGTCACATCCTTTGGGTTGACTAATGCCCTAGCTGATTTTATGGATTTGATGAATAGAGTGTTTAAGGATTATTTGGACTACTTTCTGATCGCCTTATTTTATGATATTCTAGTTTATTCTCAATCAGGGTCAGAACATGAGCAACATCGAAGGTTGGTTCTATAGAGACTGAGGGAACACAAATTGTTTACAAAGTTAAAAAAATGTGAATTATGGTTATCTTAGGTAACTTTCCTTGGTTATATTGTCAGTAAGGAGGGGATTAAGGTGGACCCAACCAAGATTAAGGCGATCAGAGATTGGCCAAGACTAAAGAATGCGTCAGTGGTTAGGAGCTTCTTTGGGTTGGCAGGTTATTACATGCATTTTGTGGAAGGATTCTCTAAGATTGCTACTTCATTGACTGAATTGACACGCAAGAGTCATAAGTTTTTTTGGTTAGATAAGTGTGAGAACAGCTTCCAGGAACTGAAGCAAAGGTTGATTACTGCTCCAGTTCTGAGTCTTCCAATAGATCAAGAGAAGTTTGTGATATACTGTGAGGCCTTACATCAGGGTTTGGGTTGTGTTCTTATGCAGTCAGGGAAGGTGATTGCTTATGCCTCACGCCAGTTGAAAGAGTATGAGCATATATACCCCATTCATGATTAAGAGTTGGCAGCAGTGGTCTTTGCATTAAAGGTATGGAGACATTATCTTTAGGGGAAGAAGTGTGAGATTTATACTGACCACAAGAGCATGAAGTACTTTTTCACACAGAAAGATTTGAACATGAGACAAGGGCGTTGGCTAGAGTTAGTGAAAGATTATGATTGTGAAATCTTGTATCACCCAGAATAGGCCAACGTGGTGGCAGATGCTTTAAGCCAGAAGGGTCCGAGATAGATTTTCAGCGCCAGACTGATATCCAGAGAGTTAGTAGAGGATGTGACCCGACCTGGCAAAGAGTTATTGGTAGGCCAATTGGCCAACATTACGCTACAGTTTACACTATTGGAAATAATAAAGGAAGATCATTAGTTGAGTGATCCACAGCTGAACAAGATCAGAGAAGATTTTCTAGCTGGAGTGTCCAGAGATTATACAGTGTCAAATTTGGGCTTGTTGAGATACAAGGGTCAGATATATGCTCCGATGGACACTGCTATAAGACGAGAGATTATGGATGAATCTCATACTACTCCTTACTCTTTGCATCTAGGAAACATGAAGATGTATCAGAATGTGAGATCTCTTTATTGGTGGCCTAGGATGAAGATGGGTGTGGAAGAATATCTAGCTAAGTGCTTGACATGTCAACAGGGCAAGGCTGAGCATCGGAGGCCAGCATAGTCATTATAGCCTCTGGACATCCCAGAGTGTAAATGGGAGGACATCACGATGGATTTCGTGGTGGGGTTACCCAGGACTGTGGGTCAACATGATTTAGTGTGGGTTATCGTGGATTGAGATACCAAGTCAGCTCACTTCTTACCAGTGAGGACAACTTATATAATTGAACAGTACACATATCTCTATGTGAAAGAGATTGTGCGCCTTCATGGGGCACCGAGGTTGATCGTGTCAGATTGGGACCCCACATTCACTTCTATGTTTTGGGGAAGTTTACAAAGGGCCATGGGTACACAGTTGAAGTTCAGTACTACATATCATCCTCAGACAGATGGACAATCTGAGAGGACAATCCAGATATTAGAAGACACGCTGTGAGCATGTGTACTAGACTTTGGTGGGTCCTGGAGTAAGTATTTGCCTTTGATAGAGTTTTCCTTCAATAACAGCTATCAGTCAACCATTGGGGTGGCTCCTTATGAGATGTTGTATGGTAGGAAATGCAGATCTCCATTCATTGGGATGAGATAGGAGAAAGGATATACTTGGATCTTGAGGCAGTTCAGAGGACCAATGAGGCCATTGAGAATATCAGAGCTCGGATGCTCGCTTCTCAAAACAGACAGAAAAGTTATTGTGATCCCAAACGTAGGAACGTGGAATTCCAAGTGGGAGACAATGTTTTCCTTAGAGTCTCGCCATGCAAACGGATGAGAGGATTTGGAAAGAAAGGCAAGTTGAGCCCTAGATTCGTAGGTCCATTTGAGATCCTAGAGAGGATTGTTCAGGTGGCCTATAGGTTGGCCTTACCTCCGACATTGTCGACCGTGCATAATGTATTTCACATTTCAGCTCTTCAGAAGTATGTGTCAGATGTGACTCATATGTTGAGTTATGAGGATTTGGAGCTTAAGGTAGATCTCTCCTATGAGGAACGACCAATCCAGATACTAGACAGAAAGGATAAGGTCATGAGAAATAAAACTATACCTTAGGTTAAGGTATTATGGAGGAACAGCAAGGTCAAGGAAGTGACCTGGGAGCTGGAGTTAGGTATGCAGAGTCAGTATGCCGAGTTGTTCAGGTAAATTTCAGGGACGAAATTTCTATAAGGAGGGGATAGTTGCAATGTCCCAAATTCCCTAATGTGGCTTAGTGCCTGGAATAGGGGGCCAGGAGGGCCATAATTGATTTAATGCGTTATTATGTGATTATATGCATGATTATGTGAATTTTATTATTATATGGCAATATTTGTATATTTATGTGCATGTATGTGATATATGGGTGACACCACATTATTATGTGGATAGATTTGAGCTATTCGGCATAAGACGATCCTAGGAAGCAAGTTAGCGGTTTGGTCATAATGGGATTAATTACCAGGCTAAGGGTGAGCTTAGGTGTAATTTGGTGTTTAGTATATTACTGGGATTGAGAAGGTAATGAGATATGATTTGGTAATTATTTGAAGATATTGGACGACGTTAATTATGTTTAACGGGATAGGTGGAAATGACAACTTTGCCCTTGGGTGCCTTTGGAGAAGTAGAATGGCCCTAGGGGCATTTTAGTCAGCTTAGGCTTTAGATATACTTAAATCAAGGTAGGCTGTAGAAGGAACCAAGGCAGAAAACAAAGCATCTCTCTCTTTCTGGATCATTTCTTTTAATCCCTCTCTTTGTTTAGTTTTGAGGCAAAAGCTAGAAGACTAAAGTTTGAGGATTTGATGCTCGAGAGTTTAGGATTTAATTGCAGCAACAGAAGGTGTTAACTCAGTGTTGAGGTAAGGATTTTAATCTTAACCTTTGAGTTTTCCTCTGCTTTTAAGGCAATTTGCAAGTTTGGAAATTTTATTATGGAGTTGGGTATTTGGAGGTGTTTTAGGTGTTGTGAAGCTTGGGTTTTGTTGTTAGATTGGTGATAATGTTGTGTTGATGTTTGGTTTTGATATTGGGATTGTTGGGTTGTGTTTTTGGTTGAGTTTGAATTGAAGAAAATGCAGGGGAGCTGGGTTCGCGGGGTCAAGTCGCGACCGAGTTCATGGGTGCCGCGACTTGAGTGAACCCAGAGCCTTCACTGGGCTCTGTCTGGCAGGCGCGCTGCGACCCTCAAGGGCAAGTCGCGTCCCGCCCCTGGCACCCAGACAGGAGGCCTGTCTATCTGGGAAGCGCGACATGGCCTTTGGGGGTAGGTTGCTGCCCGCATGTCTGTTTTTGGCCAGAATTAGTTTTACTTAGTTTTAAGCATGAGTTTTCGAACCTTAAGGCTCGGAATCGAATCTATTACCCGTTTTAGTAGGATTCGAGGTCCTGGGGGCTAGGACTTGGTCCAGGAATCTTTTATTACTCATTTTATTGACGAGATTTCATATTTTGTTATGATTAGGTGACCGCTAAGGGCCTATGGTCAAGATCGTTCTCAATGGTCGTTCTTAACTTATTTTACGCTTAAGTTTGAGGTCAGAAAACTGCACCCATTATGTGACATACATGATTGTTGTTGAAGCATGTTTAATGCTCTATATTTGGATATTTGTTGCATTATGAATGCTTGATTTCAGTGTTTATCTGAGCAACACACCGACTTATTAGTAAAAAATGACAATGGTGTTAAGTGCTGGTCGTGAAGCTCTAACTTATTTGTCAGGATTGGCAACAGTACTGAGCGCTGGTCATATGGAATTGACTTATGAGTCAAGAGCGGGAATAGCGTACTGAACATTGGTCGATATGATTAGATCTAATCAACAAGAGCATTATATGCTCATCCGACCTATTGGTAGAAGAAAAACTAAAGCGCTTGGCTAGTCTATGGCTAGTTACTTAGAGCTTGGGCAAAAAGACTCAGGTGACTTGATGGTCACATGGCTTAGGGTGCAGGACCCCAAGATGTCTTATAAGTCATCCATTCAGGGCACCGGAGCCCATAATGATTTAACAATCATTAATCTAGGGCGCAGGACCCCAGAATGACTTAACAATCATTATTTGATGAGGGCTGCGAACCACAGAATGATTTCTTAATCATTTATTAATACCTGTATACATGCAGTAATAAGTTTTCTTGCTGAGTCTTGGCTCACAGGTCCTATGTTGTGCAGGTAAAGGAAAAGAAAAGCATACCCAACCTTGAGTGGAGAGCTTAGGTGGCGACGTGTACATATGCAGCTGCTTGACCACCACGACCAAGGTGTTTCTTAGGGGAACTAGGGTTTAACCTTATTTTTGCCGCTTAGTTCAGCGCATTGTAACTTTTGAATTGTAATGACCTTTTTGGATTGTAAACAACTTTGTAAACACTTTTATGGGATCCTATGCACAGTTTAACTTTTAAATAAAATATATCCATTCCTTTTGACCGATATTTTAACCCTGGTCCATTAATAACACTTAGATGCATGTTTATCGCCTAAGACTCGTTTAGTGAGTTAAGCACTATTTATGTAAACAATGTGACGGTCCTTGCTAACCAGGGCTTTCCGCCCAGGCGCGCTGTGATAGATCACGTTAGGCTTTGAGGTGGTGTCCCGCTGATACCTCACAAGCATCACAGAAACCCTGGTCGAGGGGCCAATAGGCCTCCGCCAACCGAGGACAAGGAATCAATGTCTTAATCAATATCGAATACGTTGACTCTAAGGGGATACATAAGTAGGATACCCCGAAGACGATGGTCGTCACCAAGCACAACCTGACATGCGAAATGACTTGAACGCTCATAGGGGCAGGGCAGCTCCCAAGGACAATCTTGTGAGACAACAACAATCAGACCTCCGAGATGACATTAAAGCTCGAAGGAGAGAACACCTAACACAGAGTGCCAATCAAAATCGTGACCCTCTGTGCTCGGAATTGGAGAATTTAAAAAGGATAGTGCTGAAGATGGCTCGGAGACAAAGTCATGACTCAGACTCGAAGGATGAGGATGGGGAGCTTTGTGCTCCCTGCATTGTGGAATCCCCACTTCCTTGAGGATTCAAAGGGCCAAACATAGATTTGTACAGTGGTGACACAAATCCCATCGACCATCTCTCAAAGTTTAATAGATTGATGTAGGTACATTGCGTCTTTGAGGATGCCAAATGCCACATCTTCCCATTGACCTTGAAAAGATCGATAGATGAATGGTTCAAAAAGCACATGCCAGGAACAATTCACTCCTGGCCCTAACTGTCCTCATCCTTCCAAAGACAATTCATAGCTGCGCGGAAGGTGAATTTTGAGGTCAATACTTTGACCAACATAAAGCAGGGACTGCTTGAAACCCTTAAAGCCTACATCAAACGCTTTAAGGAACAAGCAGCTATGAGCAAGAGGTTCGTTGATGGCCTATAGCTGATGGCCCTACAAGATGGCATCCGAGCAGGTTCCCCACTAAGGGATGACCTCCAGCGAAGAGGATGCCACATGCTCGAAGACTTCATACGTCGAGCCCAAGAGCACATCAACTGGGAGGATGCTTAGATTGAATCATTCGGAGGACCAATCCCTTTCCCAACTTCATTTTTCCCAAACATGGTGGCTCTGGGAATCCAATACTCACCATACAAGTAAGTCCAAACGAGTGTTATTAGCGCTCCACAATTCATCCCTGCTATTGAACCAGCTGGTTTCAGCACCATGCAAAATATTGGTTTTAGTGTTGCCTCTATAGGCTATGGAGCAACTCCTATGGGATATATAACTTTTCAGCCTGCATTTAGTGTTGGAACTGCTTCTCCGGCCCAATCAAAGGCACCTAGCGAGACCTTGACGGGAGCAAACGCGGGGTAAAAAAAAAGGGCAAGAAGCCCAAGATAACTGGAGCAGCTCCCAACGAGAAGTATGTTCCACAATACTCCGAGTACACAGACTGTAATGCCTTATTACCTTAGAGTCGTTACCATGTCATTAATAAATGTGCCATTTGCTCGCTAACCAAGGTTTTAGGTTATAAAGTGTGATTAAGTTGAAATAAAGACTCATTTGACAACATTGAATATAAAAGATTTGGACATTCATTAAAATCATAAAAGTTATAAATTTGGGATCCTAAAAGACTATTTCAAAATGTATTACAATTCAAAAGTTAATAATACATTTGACCAAAGCGACAAAATCAACAATTTTACAATAAATTCCTCAAACAACCGTGGTCGTGGCAGCTAGGTAGGTTGAACATGTACCCGCCGCTCCATGCTCTACAACTCATGGATGATCGACCTTTCCCTTACCCTTACCTGCACCATAGAGCACCCATGAGCAGAGGCCCAGCAAGAAAACTCAACACATAACAAATCACAATTCAATCCAATAATATACAACATAAACAGTAAACAGATTAAACATATAGTGGCGTATGCCGATCCAGGTGCTTTACCAGACACTGGGTTCGTAGTCTTCAACGAGCGGGCGGAAACAACACCCTTAGAGGGTCTCTGCCTAGCGGCCTGCACTCAACATGATTGTAATGCCCTAAAATCCAAGGACCATTACGATGTGCATTTTAAACAGTGCTAAACTCACTAATCGAGTCATTTGGTCATAATCGTGTAACTACGTATGATTAGCGGTTTAAGATTAAAATTTTTGGTTAAGATACAACGTTTCACTAGAATGTTAACCATATACATTGGGATCCCAAAATATAATTTAAAGGTTTATTATAAGCAAATATTTACAACCAGTTGATCTAAGTGGAAAAATAGTGTTTAATCGTAGTTCCTCTTTCAACCCTCGGCCGTGGCAGTCGAGCAGCCGCATATGTACACACCGTCACCTAAGCTCTTCAACTCAAGGATGGTCCAGCTTTCTTTTGCCTTTACCTGCACCACATAGCACCCGTGAAGCGAAGCCCAGCAAGAAAACTCAATATGCTCATGAACAGTAATAACATGTCATCAAATCATAAAGTGCATGCCTAGCAATAATAGCCTTAATCACGCATGCAAATAAGTTCAAATAATGATGGGGTATCCAGGATAAGGAATCCTGCCCTCATGAGTGGATGACTATCAAGTCAATCCTAATCAGATGAGTGATTTAACACAGGTGGTTCCGATAACCATGCTGGGCTTATAGCCGTAATCAAAGTCACTAATATGGGATCCGCACCCTTAGATGAGTGAATTATAAACAAGTCACTAACATGGGATCTGCACCCTTAGATGAGTGACTAATGAGCAAGTCACTAACATGGGATCTGTACCATTAGATGAGTGACTGCACCCTTAGATGAGTGACTAATGAACAAGTCACTAAAATGGGTTCTGCACCCTTAGATGAGTGACTAATGAGCAAGTCACTAGTGTGGGATCTGCACCCTGAGATGAGTGACTGATGAACAAGTCACTAGTATGGGTTCAGTACCCTTAGCCATGTGACGATATGGTCACCTGGGCCTTCTAGCTCTGGCTCTAAGTAACGAGTCATAGACTAGACAAGTGCTTATAGTTTTTCATCGAACTTGGGGTCGGTCCAACATTAATGCTCATAATGAGTCATTCAATGAAGATGTTGATTAGATCTAATCTTTTCAGCTCTGCGTTCATGACGCTTATGCCACTCCTGACTCATATGTCAACAACATACGACCAGTGCTCAGTACTGCAGTCGAACTTGACTAGTAAGTCACAGCTTCACTATCAATTCTGACACCATTGTCGATTCTGACTAATAAGTCAGTGCCACGGACAAGTAAGCAATGCTATCAGGTACATATCATATGTCAAATATCCAAATGTAGGCATTCAACATGCTTACTTAACAATTGCTAGCATAATTTGGAACATGCCTAAACATAGAGACTGAAGCTCTAATCAATTTCATATTCAACCTTCATGGCATGCCCTAACCACATGTTTCTCGTGCATCACATGCATCACATACTAGGTGTAGTTTTCTTACCTTTGGTCCAAGCACAGGTTACCAATAAATGAGCCACAAGCACGATCCTGATTCCAAGTCCCTAGTGAAAACCTAGTCACAACCATAATATAAAACCTCATCAAAATGAGTAAATAAATACTTCTAAACCCAACCCAAGCCTCCGGGACGTTGAATCCCACTCAACTAGGAAATAGGATTGATCCCAGGCCCTTAGAGTTTAGTTCCCATAACAAAAACACAATTCTGGGAAAAAATTCCTTAAGTGTCGCGGCCCGCCCCCCGGACAGAGCCTACCTCCTCCATCAGCAAGCTTGGGCCGAGGCGCCCTAGAACAGGGCCGCGACCCACCTCGAACCAGCCATTTTTCCTCTTTTCTAACATTTTAAAACCTTCCAAAAACCTACCCAAACATCCCCAAACTCAAAAATCAAAGTTTCCAAACATCCCCATGATCCAAAACCCACATAACCTATGCTTCAATTCAATAAAAAAACTCATCAAAAGACAAAGTCCAATTCAAGCTTAAAAGCTTTAAAAACTTAGAACTTAAAACTTGAATTACCTCCGATTGAGTTGTTTCCCAACTAAATCCTCTGGCTAATAAGCTTATAATCTTCCCTAGGATTGCTATGCCTCGATCCTCACTTGAATCCGAGTCCTAGAACTCAAGTTTTCTTCGAAAATGCGACCGGGAGACAAAAATGGAACTTTTAGGAAGAGAGAACGTTCAGAACGTTCTTTTATGATTCTAGTAGGTTACTTCAAGCTTAAGTAGCCTCAAATAAATCCTAAAGCTCGGGGTCCCGAAAACGCCCCTGGGGGAAAAATAGTCAAAACCTTCAGAATTTTCCCCTGATCTTACTAACTCCCAATTTATCATCAAATACTTATTCCCATTACCCAATAACCTGGTAATGTTAAATACCCCTTGACTAACTTCTAGTCAAGTATAAATCCCGTTGTGACTTTCCCACTAGCTTACCTCCTAGGAACGTCTCGTGCTGAGTAACCCTAGCATAAACAAATAATAATAAAGCACCACACACATATCACATATATGCCAAATATGCCCGAAATGGCCAAAATATGAAAATCACCCAATTAATAATAAATAGGTTCACATGCATATTTTATAAACCTAAACATGCATATAATCATTTAATAACATAATAAATCAGTTATAGCCCTCCCGACCTCCTAATCAAGGTCCTAAACCTTATTAGTAAATTTGGGGCATTACAATGATTAACACCAATCCTGGCCCTTGCCATATCGGCCTTCTTCGTTCCCGGTCCTTGTCGTTCTCCGCCTTCGTCGTTCACTCATATTCATGCACAACATAGCATAGCATTTACAAGTATTCACACATCTATTAAACACAAATAATA
Source organism: Humulus lupulus (assembly GCF_963169125.1). Taxonomy (NCBI): domain Eukaryota; kingdom Viridiplantae; phylum Streptophyta; class Magnoliopsida; order Rosales; family Cannabaceae; genus Humulus; species Humulus lupulus. The sequence goes on from NC_084796.1 coordinate 75,740,754, forward strand.
GGGCCATGCCCTGAAACACAAATAATGGAGCCATGCCCTGCTCTACGGGCACAAATAGTTTTCTTACCTGTGTCCCGAGCTGATAGATTAACGCGATCCTTAGCACGATCCCCTAAACCCGAGCTTTGATGTAAAACCTATTCACAACACCATAATAAATATATATCCATCAATACCTACACAATTTAAACTTTGGATTAAAATGCTAGCCTTCGGGACCTCAGATTCTACTAAACCGGGTAGTGGAATCCTTCCCGAGCCTTAACATTTGTGTTCTCGAGCTTAAAACCCTCAAATGACCAACATTTCCTATTTGAGTTGCGACTCAACCATTAAGAACCGCATTGCGCTCAATTCAGAGAGCACATCTTTCCCATTTGGGGAACACAGGCTGCAGCGCGCCTCAGCCTGCGCCACGATGCCTGAGCAAAATTTGAGGCTCCCCAAGCCTCAGAGTTCATGCGAGCCGTGACCCCTGATGAACAGGGTTGTGGCTCGAGCCTCAAAATCCAGAAACCCCACCATTTTTCTTCATTTTTCCTCGAGCCTAAACAACCAAATCACACCCCAAACAACATTTATACCTAGAATTAAGTCTAGAATCCTCATCCACACAGCCTAAACATCGCAATTACCCCAGAAATCATTCCATATCCTCACAAACACTCAAAACTAATCTAAAGTCCAACTCTCATGCAAACTTTTAGTTATCAGCAGAATTAAATAGAAAACAAATCAAGTTTGAACTCTCACGTCATTGAGAATTCGACCTGACCCAACGCTCCAATTCTTATAACTTCCAGTTCTTCAACTCCTTACCCAACTCCTCAATAATTCACAAAGCTTCCAAGCCTATAGAGGGAGAGAGAAAGTGTCGAGTAGAGAGAAAGAGGAAGAGCTGAGGTTTTTCTATTTTCTTCTATGTTCCAGAAGTGTTTTTTTTTATTAGCTTAAGCCTATCCTCAGCCACATAAGTCCCAAAAAATCCCCTAAGTCTATCCTTAATCCTTTAATGCCACCAAGGGCAATCCCATCATTTTCCACACCCTGCTAGTTCCTCGAGTGTTCCTATAATTCCCCATTTAACCCCCGACATACTTAAACAATCACTAATTCACTACTCGTTATCCGGTAATCCCGAACACATACTATGTTCCCATAATAACCCTAGGCTCACGCCGAGCTGGGTATTCGACCCCGTTGTGACTATTTCACTATTCCTCTCCCTTGGACCGTCTCGGATCGCACATCACAATTATATCACAAAATCTTGTGGTATCATGCACAACATGCTTATAATTCACATTTACGCCCTCAACGGGCCAAAATTACAAATATGCCCCTATTAACAAAATTAGGCCCACATGTATATTTAATTCACCTAAACATACATTTCTAATAACAGAATCATTTAATCCACATATTAACATAATTAAATTAGTTATTGCCCTCCCGACACGCTAATCAAGGAACTAAGCCTTATTAGCAAATTTGGGACGTTACACAGACCTAGTGGATACTCGGGGGAATATTTTCTTGGTCACTGAGCAGCAGGTACACTACCCAAAACCGCCACCTATGCCGAGAGATCAGGAGAAAAGATATTCCACTAAGTTTTGTTGGTTCCACAATGATGTGGGGCACCACACCAATGTATGCAAGAAACTTAGAGATGAGATTGAAAGTATCATAAAAATGGGGCACCTCCACCCATATGCTAGGGTCCACGTGCGTCCATCCCAGGCTCTAGCCAAACGATTACCTCCTTAGTAAGTGGCTCCTTAGCCCCTGGTCCAACTGCCTGCGATCCCACAGCAGCAAATAGCACATCAACCTCTCCCGATGAACGATGGAGTAGGACTATCTTTGGAGGATCCTTTTGGGGGCATGTCGAGGGGCTCGTAGAATTGATATGCGTGGGCCCTAAACCATGATGATAAAGTGCTAGTGTTAACCCAGTTACTAGCACAGAATCCTCGAATGACTAAACAAGTCATCACTTTCTCCGAGGATGACACTCGGAGGGTGTATTTTCCCCACCACGATCCTTTGGTGGTTGAGACCTAGATTTCCAACAAGAAGGTGGCTCAGATCCTGGTGGATAACAAGAGTTCAGTGAACATCCTGTTCAAGAAAACCTACAAGAAGATTAGGCTGAACATTGGTGACCTGTACTCTTGCACCTCAACTCTTTATGGGTTCTCGGTAGGTCTCATTCCGATAGAGAAAATCAAACTGCCAGTGACACATATGGAAGAGCCTCGCGAGGCCACGGGAACTGGCCCTACAGACTTCATACGTCGAGCCTAATAGTAAATCAAATGGAGGATGCCCATATTTGAGCATTTGGAGGACTAATCCCTTTCCTCGCTTCGTTATTCCCAAATGTTGTGGCTTCGGGATCCCAGTACTAACCATACACTCCAACTCAAACGTGTGTTATGAGCGCTCCACAGTTCAACCCTGTTGTTCAAACAACTAGTTTTAGAACCATGCCAAATACTAGTTTTAGTGCTGCCCCGACACGCCATGAAGCAGCTCCCATGGGATAAAATACTTTTCATGCAGCACCTCAGAATTTTACTTAGTTAGATAGTAGTAGCGTATGCTGTAATATTTTAGTTTTCGTGGTTATTGGTTCAAGCCAGGAATTATTTGGAAACTCATAGAGATAGTTATAGATTTTATAAGTTTAGCCTATAGTTTAGAAATATTAATTTATCATAAGGTCTGATTATTGAGGCTGGTCCTAGAAATATTATTTATTATAACCTAAGGTTTGTATAGAATAATCAAGAATGTGACATTTGTCACATGTATGTTTATTAACGATTTAAAGACTTTAGATGAATAAAATAATCAAGGATAAACCTAAGAAGTATAGAACCTTCCCTCATATGTTAGGATCTCATATTACTCAGTCAATGTGGTTTAAACATCTTCAAGTGTGCTTAAAATGTGCAAAAATGTTGTTTAATTTATCAGTGTAAGCCGATATATCACAGCTATAGGGGCTAATACATCCCTTATGTTGATACGGAAAACATGTCGACTTCGCACGAATGAAACCACGGAGCCTCGGGAAAATGGGGCATGCAATATATCACCTATAGTGGGTGATATATCGGCTCCATTAGGCCATTTTGAAGCTTTTTGGAATCCGAAGCTAGAAACTGCCCTCAACAACTTAGACTTTCTCTTGAACGATTTTGACCGAGTTCTGGGCATCTGTTGAGCAGAAAATTCCATTTTTATTCATTTTAATGGGAGTTAGTTTCACTTATTGAACTCTATAAATAGGACCCTTCACTCAGCTATTTTCATCATCTTTCAAACACTTCTCAGAGCCTCCAAGCTTCCAATTTCATTATAGAGAGAAACACTAGGGTTTTAGGTTAAAATCTTTCAAATTTAAGCTTTTCTAAACACTAGGAAAGAAAGCTAGAGAGTGTTTTTGGTATTGAGGGATAGATCGAAGCTCTAAGCTATCTAAGGTACTCTTAATCCTCACGTTTAGTCCATTGCTATTCCTCTTATTATTTTCTTTTACTTCAAATCCTAACTTGTTATAATGGTTTTGGTTAGGTGCTTGATTTCTTTGAATCTTAAGGTTTTTGGTAAGTTCTTATCTTGATGGTTTCGGTCTTCTTTTCTTTAGGAAACTTATGGTTTTACTGTTTGGTTTTAGGAGTTTCCAATCCCAGACTTGTCTCTAATATCCTGGTTTTTGGTAAGGAAAATAAGTTAGATTTATGTGCTATGTGCTTTGTGTATGTATGTTGTTTTTATGTCTTTTAGTTGCTTGGGAAATATGGTTGCTTAGATAGAAAATCCTGAGATGTTTATCATTATCGTAGACTATAGTTATGTCTAAACCTACCTCTAAATATTACAAAGAGGACTATAGCGGTTTCTATCACATACTACGGTAATGAGTTAATGACCATTAATATTGTAGTCTATTTTTATGTTTTATGTCTTATGTTCTATGTCATGCTTTAGTAGTTTTTCCTTACTAGGCATTAGGCTCATTCCTTTTTATTTAGATTGTGTAGGTAAATGAACTTGGAAGGCGGGACGGATCCTAGGTGGCTTTGGCATGTGTATTGGAAGAAGGCTAAAGGAATGGACCGATGGGATCGATTGAGGATGACGTTGTCATTTGAGTCTTTTATTATGTATTTATGATTTCCATATTTAGTATTTGAACATTTAAAATAAAGGTTTAATTTTATCATGATTTTTTGTATAAACAACGGGATCCTGTATTTTTGGATTTTCTATAATAAACTTTTATTATTTTATGTATGTATCCAAAAGATAGTAGTTATTGTCTAAGTAGTTTTAAAGGTCCGAGGTCTTTAAGTTAGTCAAGTATTTACATTTCATCCTGCATTAAGTGCTAGAACTATGCCTTCGGCCTAATCGACGGGACCCAGCAAGACCCCAATGGGACCAAATGCGAAGGAAAAAGCAAGGGCAAGAAGCCCAAGAGAATTGGAGAAACTCCCAATGGGAAGTACGTTCAACAACACTCAGAGTACACGGACCTCATGGATACTCAGGAGAATATTATTCTGGCCACTGAGCAGCAGGTCCACTGTCGAAAACCGCCACGTATGCGGTGGGATCAAGAGAAAAAAGATTCCACTATGTTTTTTTGATTCGACAATGATGTGGGGCACCACACCAATGAGTTCAAGGAACTTAGAGATGAGATTGAAAGACTCATCAAACTTGGGCACCTCCACCATTATGCTAGGGTCGGCACGCGTCCAGCTCAGGCTTCGGCCAAAGGATTGCCTCCTCAGCAGGTGGCTCCTCAGACCCTGGATCAACTACCTGCGACCTCGCAGCAGAAGATATCCCATGGACCCCTCCCAGTGAACGGGAGAGTAAGAACTATCTCTGGAGGACCCCTCCTGGGGGGCACGTCAAGGGGCTCGCAGAATATATTTGCACGGGCCCTAAACAATGACGATGAAGTGCTAACATTAACCCAGTTATCAGCATAGATTCCCTGAATGACTGACTAAGTCATCAATTTCTCTGAGGACGACACTTAGAGGTTGCATTTTCCCCACCACGATGCTTTAGTGGTCTAGAGCTAGATTTCCAACAAGATGGTTTCTCGGATTTTGGTGGACAACGAAAGTTCAGTGAACATCCTGTCCAAGACAACCTATGAGAATATTGGGTTGACCACTGGTGACCTATCCTCTTGTACCTCAACGATTTACAGGACTCTCGGTAGAAGGTCACATCTTGATAGGGTAAATCAAACTGCCAGCAACACTTGGGGAAGTGCCTCGCCAGGCCTTCAAGTACTACACTTTTGTGGTCCTGGGTTGATCCTTTGCATAAAATGCCATACTATGGCGTCCGACCCTAGTAGAATTTTGAGCTATCACCTCCATACGCCCCATGTGCTTGAAGTTCCCTATTGAGGCAGGAATACGGACAGTATGTGGTGACCGAAAGGAGCCCGGGATTGCTATAATGTGTACCTCAAGCATCCAAAAATTTTAATTTAGGCAGCCACCCTCGAATGGCCTCCTCTCGAGGAGGTCCAGGTTGTTCAAGAGGATAGGGAGTCCAATGATCTGAACCACAGAATTTAGGAAGAGAGGGCTATCGAGCCCATGGAAGAGACAGAGGAGGTGGCCCTTAACGCCTCCATCCTAGATAGGAAAATGAAGGTCAGGAATGATCTCAAGACGGATGTCCGAGAAGCCTTAATGAGATTTCTCAAAGAAAATCAAGATGTCTTTTCCTGGTCTCACTTCGACATGACAGGCATTCACTCGAACGTTATATGCCACGCCTTGAACATTAATCCTAACATTGCTCCAATATAGGAAAAGATGGAGAATGATTGACCCGATTCCAGCACTGGTTTCAAAGGTGGAGAGCTCCTCATGAACGGGTTCATCCGAGAGGCTCAGTACCCGAGGTGGTTATCTAACCATGTCCTGGTGCCCAAGCCAAACGACACATGTAGGACTTGTATAGATTTCTCTGACCTCAACAAAGCCTGCCCAATGGACGGTTTTCCTCAGCCCAAGATCGACTAGATGGTCAATGCTACCTCCGGATATGAGCTCTTGTCCTTTATGGACTGATACTTGAAATATAACCATATTTCCATGCATGTTGTGGATCAAGAGCACACCAGCTTCCGGACCAACAAAGGGCTATATTGCTACAAAGTGATGCCGTTCGGGCTCAAGAATGCAGGTGCCACCTATCAAAGAATGTTAAACCAGATGTTCAAGAACCAACTGGGTCAGAACATTGAGGTTTATGTAGACGACATGCTGGTAAAATATAGAACATCCCGTACCACGTGAGAGATCTGACATCATTGTTCTTTCTCCTCTGCAGATTCAGGATGAAATTGAATCTCCAGAAGTGCACTTTTGGGGTTGCCTCTGGGAAGTTCTTAGGCTTCACAGTTAGCGCCCATGGAATAGAGGAAAATCATGAGAAGATCAAAGCTTTGACCGAAATTCCATCGCCCTGGAAGCATAAAGTCGTACAAAGCCTCACTTGGAGGATAGCAATGCTGAGTTGCTTTGTCTCCAAGGCAGCTGATAACTGCATCTTGTTCTTCAATATCCTTTGAGGAGGTCAAAGATTCGAGTGGATAGAGGAATGCGAGTAGGCATTCTAGCAATTGAAGGAACATATGGCTAATTCGTCGATCTTGTCAATCCTCATAGACGGAGAACCTCTCCTCCTTTACATGGTTGTCTCAGGGAATGCTATCAGTGCCGCCCTAGTCTGTGAGGAAGGTCGCGTTCGGCACCTGGTATACTATGTAACTAAGAGACTTCTCAAGGCGGAATCCAAATATCCACTTATGGAGAAGCTAACTTTTTTCTTAATGGTTGCTTCTCGGAAGCTAAGGCCCTACTTCCAAGCACATCCCGTCAAGGTCCTCACTAACTAGCACTTGCGACAAGTCATCCAGAACCCAAAGTCCTTCGAGAGACACCTTAAGTTGGTTGATGAACGAAGTCAGTTTGACATCACTTATAACACGAGGACTACCATCAAGGGAGAAACACTAGCAGATTTCATTGGTGAGTGCACGGGAGTGCATGAACATCCAGGGAATGCTTCAATGGTTGACCCCACGTGGAAGTTTTCTGTTGAAGGGTCCTCCATTGTGAATGGAGCATGAGCGTGCCTAATCTTGGTATCCCATGAAGGGCACATGGTTCATAGCGACCTAACGATTAGGTTTGATGCCTCGAACATCGAGGCTGAGTACGAGGCATTCATTGCAAGACTTTGAGTGGCCCTATGTAATGCCATGAGTACTCCAAGACAGTTACTGTGAGCTTTGAACCGTGCTTAACTCTCTTGTAACGACTCGAATTTGCTAATCAGGCTTAAGGCCTTGATTAAGTGTGCCTGGAGGGCAATAAGTGATTTTATATGCTTATATGTGGATTTATGTGAATATATGATTATGATGCATGTTTAATTGAGTTAAGTGTGCATGTGGGCCCCGTTTGGATATTAGGGGCATAGGTGTGATAAATGATATAAATGTTGTATATATGTGATATGTCTGTATAGCACGATCCCAGACAGTCCTGGGGAGCGGTTAGCCAGAGTGTCACAACGGGGTAGAGATTCGAACTCGGGGCGAGTCGAGGGGTAATTTGGGTATTAGAAGAGTTATGGGGTTCTCGGGACATGAAAATAAATATTTGGAGATATATTTGAGGATAGAATGTCTAGGCGGGAATATTTGGGAAATTTACCATTTCGCCCTCGGGGACGTTTTGGTACCCTGAGCCTTGAGGTAACCCTTTAGACTTAAGTCAAATAAAACAAAAAGGGAGAATTGTTTAGAAAATTGAGGAAACCGACACATATTTTCCTTTGAACTGAAGATAGCTCTTGTCTCTCTCTCTCTCACTCTCTAAGGCAAAACTCAAAGGGAACTCAAAGGATATGGCTGGGGAATTAAAGGGATTTCAGCTGGGATACTCTAGGAACTTGAAGCTTGGGGATTGAGGATCAAACTCAGGGACTAAGCTCTGCAAGGTAAGCTTTAATTACTAAGGTTTAGTCTTAAATTTCTGCTGGTTATAGGGGATTGCATGTTGGCTAAGCTTGATTTACCTTTGGGTGTTTTAGCTGAGTTTTAGAGCATATTTTAATGGGGTCTTGATGTTGTTTCTGAGTTGGAATAACTGTGCTGGATATCTGGGAATGCCAGTCAAGTTTTAGGATAAATTGTCTTGGGGAAAGGTGTAGAAAAATGGTGTAAAATCTGGGTTCGGTGTAAAGCGCCGCGACCCTAGGAGGGGTGCGCGCGCGGCCTGCGTGCGCGCGCGGCCATGGGAGGCCGAGAGGTTCATGCGCGCCGCGACGCCTGGTGAATTTTGACTGCAGGCGCAGAATGGTGAATTTTGAACCAGAAGGGGAGGTACCCTTTGTGTTTGTGGGGTCAGTTAATGGACCGCGTGTGCCAATGATTTCAGCCCTTAGGGCTAGGGACCTGATGCAGGAAGGCTGCATAGGATTCCTGGCGAGCGTTGTAGATACCTCTAGGGTGGTGTCGGTTGGACCGGGTGAGACAAGGTTGGTGTATGAGTTTCTGGATTTGTTTCCAATGGATTTTCCAGGGTTGCCGCCTCAGAGAGAGATTGACTTTGTTATAGAGTTGGTACCAGGAGCGGAGCCAGTATCTAGGACACCTTATAGAATGGCTCCAGTGGAATTAAAGGAGTTGAAGATTCAGTTGCAGGAGTTACTTGATTTGGGGTTCATCAGACCAAGTTTCTTGCCATGGGGTGCTCCAGTGTTGTTCGTTAAGAAGAAGGATGGATCCCTTAGGATGTGTATTGATTACAGGGAGTTGAACAAGTTAACCATTAAGAATAAGTATCCACTGCCTAGGATCGACGATTTGTTTGATCAGCTACAGGGAAGAACAATGTTTTCCAAGATAGATCTCCGACCAGGTTACCATCAGCTAAGGATTAAAGAGGAGGACATACCAAAGACCGCTTTTCGAACGAGGTATGGACACTATGAATTCCTGGTTATGTCCTTTGGATTAACCAATGCCCCAACAACTTTTATGGACATGATGAATAGGGTTTTCAAGGGTAATCTGGACAAGTTTGTGATCGTGTTCATCGACGACATCTTTGTGTACTCTCAGTCAGAGATGGAGCACGAGCAACATCTGCGGTTGGTATTACAGCGGTTGAGGGAGCATAAGTTATATGCTAAGTTTAGTAAGTGTGAGTTTTGGTTGCCACAAGTTACATTTTTGGGCCATATCGTCAGTAAGGAGGGGATTCTGGTTGACCCAAGTAAGATTGAGGCGGTCAGAGATTGGCCTAGACAGAGCAATGTTCCTGAAGTGAGAAGCTTCTTGGGTCTGGCAGGGTATTATCGATGATTTGTTGAGGGGTTCTCCAGAATAGCTACGCCATTGACAGAGTTGACAAAGAAGAAGACCAGGTATGTCTGGACAGACAGATGCGAGAACAGTTTTAAGGAACTAAAGCGGCGATTGATTACTGCGCCAGTACTTAGCTTGCCGACAGAGAATGAAAGGTTTGTGGTCTACTGTGATGCATCCAGGCAGGGTTTGGGGTGTGTGTTGATGCAAGCTAGTAAGGTGATAGCTTATGCATCGAGATAGTTGAAGGAATATGAGCAGAGATATCCTACGCATGATATGGAGTTGGCAGCGGTGGTGTTTGCACTTAAGATTTGGAGGCATTATCTTTATGGTGAGAAGTGCGAGATATACATCGACCATAAGAGCCTAAAGTATTTCTTTACCTAGAAGGACTTGAATATGTGCCAGAGGCGGTGGCTGGAGTTGGTTAAGGATTATGATTGTGATATCCTTTACCATCCTGGGAAGGCTAATGTAGTGGCTGATGCATTGAGCCGAAAGGGCCCAGGGCAGTTGTTCAGCTCGAGGCAGATATCTGATAAGTTAGCTGAGGAGATGACCAGAGCAGGTATAGAGTTAGTGGTTGGTCAGTTGGCCAACATCACTCTTCAGTCTACACTCCTTGGGAGGATCAAGGAAGCACAGGAGAAGGATTCTCAGTTGCGAGGTCATAGGGAGAATGCCTTAGTCGGAGCGACAAAGGACTTCTCCATTTCAGAGATGGGATTACTGAAGTATAAGGGTCGGATCTGTGTTCCGATGGATTCTGATATCCGGCGAGAGATCTTGGATGAATCGCATACCACTCCCAATTCTTTGCACCCGGGTACGACGAAGATGTACCAGGACTTGAGAACTCTGTATTGGTGGTCGGGCATGAAGAGGGATGTGGTGGATTATGTGGCTAAGTGCTTAACTTGTCAGCAGGTTAAGGTTGAGCACCAGAGGCTAGTGGGGTTGTTGCAGCCTTTGGGGATCCCAGAGTGGAAGTGGGAAGATATTACTATGGATTTCGTAGTTGGTTTACTGAGAACTATGGGACAGCATGACTCAGTGTGGGTGATTGTGGATAGGTATACCAAGTCCGCCCACTTTTTGTCTATTAAGACAACTTATACTATGGAGCAGTACGCTGAGTTGTATGTGAAGGAGATTGTTCGACTTCATGGGGCTCCGAGGTCGATAGTGTTGGACAGAGACCCCACCTTCACTTCCAAGTTTTGGGAAAGTCTACAGAAGGCTATAGGCATGCAGTTATGATTTAGTACCGCTTATCATCCTCAGACGGATGGGCAGTCTGAGAGGACGATTCAGATATTGGAGGATCTGCTGCGAGCTTGTGTGCTTGACTTTGGGGGATCGTGGAGTAAGTATCTCCCTTTGATCGAATTCTCGTACAACAACAGTTATCAGGCGACCATTGGAGTGGCTCCGTACGAGATGCTTTATGGAAGTAGGTGTAGATCACCTATTCATTGGGATGAGACAGGTGAGAGGAAGTATTTGGGTCCAGAGATGGTTTAGAGGACCAATGAGGCAGTCGAGAAGATTAGAGCGCGTATGCTCGCCTCCCAGAGTCGATAGAAAAGTTATTCAGACCTGAGATGCAGAAGCGTGGAATTTCAGGTTGGTGATCATGTGTTCCTTAGGGTTTCACCCATGAGGGATGTGAAACGGTTTGCTGTTCGGGGTAAGTTGAGCCCCAGGTATGTTGGCCCCTTCGATATTCTAGAACGAGTTGGAGAGGTAGCTTACAGATTAGCGATGCCTTCAGCTTTATCAGGGGTTCATGATGTATTCCATGTATCCATGCTCCGGAAGTATATGTCAGATTCAACGCATGTCTTAAGTTTTGAGAATTTGGAACTTGATCAGGATTTATCCTATGAGGAGAAGCCGGTTCAGATTCTTGACCGAAAAGATAAGGTCTTGAGGAACAAGACTATCGCCTTGGTGAAAGTGCTGTGGAGAAACAATAAGGTTAAGGAGGCGATGTGGGAACTTGAGTCAGAGATGAGGGAGCGGTACCTCGAGTTGTTCAGGTAATTTCAAGGACGAAATTGCTAATCAGGCTTAGGGCCTTGATTAAGTGTGTGCCTAGAGGGCAATAAGTGATTTAATATGCTTATATGTGGATTTATGTGAATATATGATTATGATGCATGTTTAATTGAGTTAAGTGTGCATGTGGGCCCCGTCTGGATATTAGGGGCATAGGTGTGATAAATGTTGTATATATGTGATATGTTTGTACATCACGATTCGAGACAGTCCTGGGGAGCGGTTAGCCAGAGTGTCACAACGGGGTAGAGATTCGGACTCGGGGCGAGTCGAGGGGTAATTTGGGTATTAGAAGAGTTATGTGGTTATCGGGACATGAAAATAAACATTTGGAGATATATTTGAGGATAGAATGTCTAGGCGGGAATATTTGGGAAATTTACCATTTTGCCCTCGGGGATGTTTTGGTACCCCGAGCCTTGAGGTAACCCTTTAGACTTAAGTCAAATAAAACAAAAAGGGAGAATTGTTTAGAAACTTGAGGAAACCGACACATATTTTCCTTTGAACTGAAGATAGCTCTTGTCTCTCTCTCTCTCACTCTCTAAGGCAAAACTCAAAGGGAACTCAAAGGAATTGGCTAGGGAATTAAAGGGATTTCAGCTGGGATACTCTAGGAACTTGAAGCTTGGGGATTGAGGATCAAACTTAGGGACTAAGCTCTGCAAGGTAAGCTTTAATTACTAAGGTTTAGTCTTAAATTTCTGTTGGTTATAGGGGATTGCATGTTGGCTAAGCTTGATTTACCTTTGGGTGTTCTAGCTGAGTTTTGAAGCATATTTTAATGGGGTATTGATGTTGTTTCTGAGCTGGAATAACTGTGCTGGATATCTGGGAATGCCAGTCAAGTTTTAGGATGAATTGTTTTGGGGAAAGGTGTAAAAAAATGGTGTAAAATTTGGGTTCGGTGTAGAGCGCCGCAGCCCTAGGAGGGGTGCGCCGCGGCCCGCGTGCGCGCGCAGCCATGGGAGGCCGAGAGGTTCATGCGCGTTGCGACCCGTGTGGGGGTCAGTGAGGTGATAGCCTCTGTTTCGAGGCTAGCCGCGACTCTTCTGGTTGGGGCCGCGACCCTTAGTGCCAGTTTGAGTTTTTAGGGTATTTTAGGCTTGGGAACTCAAGGGGTAAGGCTCGGGGTGGATTTTATCACCTGGATTGATGGAATTCAAGGTCCCGGAGGTTAGGGTTATGGCTCGAAGTTATTTATTGGATTAGAATTTGATGGATGGACGTTGTTAATGTGTTGTGACTAAGGTTTCGGCGAGGCTCACGTTAGAGGACTGTGCTCGGGGCATCGGTGCTCAGAAAGCTCAGAACTCAGGTAAGAGAACCCTTGTTCCCATAGAGCTTGTGTGCAGGGCTGAACCCAACGTGTTTGAATAGAATTGATGTGCAGGGCCGAGCCCAATATGTTATAACTGCGGGGCTTAGCCCTTTATCTGATTATGCTAGAATTCTATACTTGCTTGTTATGCTATGTATATTATGATGTGAATGGTCGGCTTGAGCCGGGAACGGTGTAGACCGAGAAGGGCGTAGGGCTGGGAACGACATTGGGCACGTTGAGTGCAAGTCCGAGAACGGCAAGGGGCCGGGAGCAGCGTTGAGCACGTAGAGTGCGAGTTGCCAGGGTGAGTCCCTAGAAGGATACCTGGGATATCCTCACGGCATGGTCCGCGAACCCAGGTCTTGGTAAACGCCTGGGACAGCTAGGCCGTATGTGTTTAGCCTTTGGTGGGCTCTTTATATGCTTGTTATATGTGTTGCATATGTTATCTATTTGTGGGTTCTCTTGCTGGGCTTCGGCTCACAGATGCTCTATGGTGCAGGTAAGAGTAAAGAGAAGATCAACTAACCATGAGTACAGCAGGCGTGAGGCGGCGTGTACCTGTTTGGCCAGCCTGGTTGCCACAGCCAGAGGATTTTGGGAGATGCTTGCAAATAAACCTAGATTTTGTCGTCTAGCCGACTTGGTTCACTTTATATGTTGTAAATATTTCTAAACTGTATTTTGGGATCCCAAGTGTAAAACTTCTATAATTTTCTATGGAAATTACTATTTCTCAAGTCTTTCCTTTGTTTATGGCTTAATTACACTGTTTGACTTAAAACCTCGATTAGCGAGTTAAAAGCACGTTTTTAAACTCACTTAGTAATGACTCTAAGGAAGTAGGGCGTTACATCTCTATTCGACCCATTTGGTTATAAACATGCATCAAGCGGCTGCATATGTACACATCACCACCTAAGCTCTCCACTCAAGGCTGGGTGAGCTTTTCTTTCCCTTTACCTGCACCACATAGCACCCGTGATCCAAGGCTCAACAAGAAAACTCATTACTGCATGTATATAATATCAAATGATGATCATGATAATCATACAGTTCTTATAGCCCTAAATAGACGAGTGAATATCACTTCAAGGTTTTGGTAATTGTGAATATCAAACAGATGAGTGAATATCAGTTCTTATAACCCTAATTAGATGAGTGACTGATGAGTAAGTCACTAGCTTGAAATCAGATGAGTAACCATGGAGTCACAACTTGAATCATATGAGTGACCAATGAGTGAGTCACTAACATGGACTCCGCACCCTAGCCATGTGACGATGCAGTCACCTGGGCCTTCTGACCCTGACTCTAAGTGACTAGTCATGAGATTAGACAAGTGCTTTTAGTTTTCATCGAACTTGAGGTCGGTCCGGAATCAATGCTCATGATGAGTCATTCAATGTTGATGTTGATGTCGATTAGATCTAATCTTTTCAGCTTGCGTTAAACATGCTAAAACCGTTGTTGACTCTTGAGCCAATACCATATGACCAGTGCTCAGTACTACTGCCGAACTTGACTAGTAAGTCACAGCTTCACAGTGAGTACTAACACCTTTGCCAATTCCTGACTCATAGGTCAGTGCCATTCACAAATAAGCAAGATTTCTAAGCATTTGATATGCAATCAAAGTCCACATATATGCCACTCAACATGCCACATGAATAACCATGCATGTCACATATGGGGTATAGTTTTCTTACCTCTGGTTCAAGCGAGAAATAGTAAAAGAATGACCCTTGAGAACAATCGACCCTTTGATTCCTTAGTGGTCACCTAGTCATAACCAAACATAATCTCCATTAATGAAAATCAACCATAAAAGGGTCTTGACCTAAACCTCACTCTCGAGACCCCTAATTGTACCTAAACGGTGAGTAGATTCAATCTTGAGCCTTAGGAATTGAAACCTTGAGCCAAAAACCCTCCAAAGTGCCCAAAAAAAGAATCCGGAAAAGCAGGGTAGCGCTACTGCGGTACCTCCCTAGTGCCCCAATGCTACAAGCAGGGTTGATTAGCTTTGGCTAGCGCTGTAGTGCCCTCCTTTGGGCGCTGTAGCGCTAGGACCAGGTTGATCCGCCCTGGTTTTTCCCTCCTTCGATTCTTCCATTTCCAACCTGAAAAACAAGCTTCCAAACCTCATTCAAACTCCCAATTGAACCCAAAAACCATATACACAAGTCCTAGGCATCATAACCCAAGCAACCCTTCCCAAAGCTCCCATCAATTCCCATTATCCAACTAAAAAATTCAGCTGAAAACCAAATGAAAAATAGGGCAAGAACCAGAGTTTTAATGGCTAGAAACTTACCTCAAGCTCAGTTTAGAACCCTCTTCAATAGTGGAACACAATCCTAAGCCCTCAAGGCTCACTTCCTTAGCTTGGTTCCTCAAATTAAGCTAAAAAACTCAAGAAGAAAAGTGAAGAAAATGATGTACGGGAGAGAAAAAAACATACTATGTTTTGGCAAGGTTCTACAGCCTTCAATGGCTAATATATATCCTTAGGGTGAAAAGACTATATTTCCCCTAAGCTTAATTAAAACCCTAAACATCCTCCAAGGGCAAAACCGTCCTTTCCCGCCTAACTCGTTAATCATAATTAATGCTCCCCAATTCCTGTTAATTCCATTATTCCCAAATACCAATAAATCATATCTCATTACCCTTTAATTCTCGGTAATGTTCTAATCACCAAATTACCCTGAGACTCACCCCGAGCCCCGCAATCGACCCCGTTATGACCAAACCGCTAACCTGCATTCAAAGATCATCTCATGCCGAATGGCTCGAAAAAATCCACATTATAACGTGGCCTCATCAATAGATCACCAACATGCATGAAAATACACAATTACGCCCTCAACGGGCCAAATTACCAAAATGCCCCTATAATGAAATGTGGACCACATGCATGCATTTAACATCATATAATAATATAATTCACATAAACATGCATATAATCATTTAATGGCATAATAAATCAATTATGGCCCTCCCGGCCTACCAACCCAACCATTAAACCTCATTAGGGATTTTGGGGCATTACACCCTAGATCTCAAGGTCAAGGGCCTTGTGACCTTCATTGATTCTTTACTAATATTGAATCTGGTCCTCAGGGAGTACCAGGTTTGGGGGACAAAGATGGCAACTTACTTAGCCAAGGCCCAGGAAATGCTACACAGCTTCAAAAAGTATTCCATCCAATAAGGGCCAAGGGAACAAATGTTTAACGTTCATGCCCTAGTAAAGGTTGCTACCACCAAGGACGCTGAGTAGTTCAACATGGTCCCAATTGACTACTTGGCTGCTCTAAGCCTCCTCCCCCGAGGAGGTAGAAGCAATCCAACATCATGACAGTTGGATGAATCCTAATGTGATGTACCTAGTCTCCAGAGAGTTACCACAAAACAAGAAAGCAACGTGAAAGCTGAATTGCCAAGTCCCTTGGTGTGTTATAATGGACAGCAAGTTGTATAGGCATGGATATTCATTTCCCCTTCTCCATTTTGTGTCCAAGCAGGAAGCCAGCCTTATACTCCAAGAAGTACACGAAGGCATTTGCGGGGACAATGTTAGGGAGTACAACCTCACCAAGAAAATCTTTAGACTAGGGTACTTCTGGCTCACTATGAATAGTGATGCGATGGACTACGTCAATGTTGACGGTGAGAACTTGTCAACCAAGTTAAGTTAGAAAAACAGAAACGTAGACATTATCAAAAGAAAAACTTTGAAGATCAAATTGGAAACTTAAAGAACACTTGCAGAAGAAAAATGATGAACTGAATTTGTATTTCTTATGGTGTGATGCTATAGTATTTTTTCCAACCCCCTTCCAAGTGGAAGTGGGATTGCTTTTATAGTAGGTGCTAATGGCCCCAGATACATGGTGGTCCAGGGGACAAAATGGTACATGAGTACACTAGCAGGAGAGTGGTTTCAGGGGTAGTGGTGTCCACTCCAGTACATGATTAGGGTTGGTGGGAGCACCTCCACTTCAGTACTTGACTGTACCTCCACTACTCGCCCAGTACGGGTGTCAGAAGGAGTGGCACCTGACGTAGTGGTGCAGGTGACTGTGGTGCCGACCCTGACACATGGTCACCAATGTATAGGTAGTGCCTTTGCCATTGGTTCTAACTTGTACCACCAATACCTGTTTAGTACGGACCCCAGAATCACGTACTTGTGCTCCCCCTGGTCGTACAACCCGCTCCTATACACGTGCTTCGTATTTGGAGGTCTCTCTCGTGTGTTCGAGATATGCCCTTGCTCCAACCCCTTTTCATTTTGTGAAATATAAGTGCACTTACAACTTTAAGTATGCTAAGCAGGGGGGAGTTATACCCCGCTGGTGACACCTTCCTAAGAGACTAAAGAAGGGCCTCATCAGCAGGGCCTATGTTTATGGTGGAGCATGGGCGTGCATGGGCGAGGCGAGACCTCACGGATGGCCTTGCAAGATGGCCTCGCGGATGGTGGAGCATGGGCGCACATGAGCGAGGCGAGACCTCACGAACGGCCTCGCAAGATGGCCTCGCGGGGGGGCCTTGCTGATGGTGGAGTATGGGCACACATGGGCGAGGCAAGACCTCACGGACGGCCTCGCAAGATGGCCTCATGGAGGGGCCTCGCGGATGGTGGAGCATGGGCGAGGTGAGACCTCACGGATGGCCTCACAAGATGGCCTTGCAGAGGGGGCTCGTGGATGGTGGAGCATGGGCGCGCATGGGCGAGGTGAGGCCTCATGGACGGCCTTGCGAGGGGCCTCGTGGATGGCCTCGCGGACGCTGTGGATGGGAGGTGCGCCGAGGTGAGGCGATGCCTCGTGGATGCTGGGTGCGCCAAGGTGTGGTGAGACATTGGTCTCGCGAGATGGTTGCGGGATGCCAACGGGGGTCCGAGGCACAGTGGTCATTTGGAGCAGGGTCATTTTGAGCATCCACAGTCAAGAAGTGCAACAAGTGACAATACTTTGCCAACATACCCCGGGCTCCTCCAAATAAGCTCATCCAGATGACAACTCCTTGGCCCTTCGCAGTCTGGGGGATTGACCTTATCTGGTCCTTGCCCACTAGAAAGAGGAAGTGAAGTACGCTTTTGTGGCGGTTGAAGCCAAACCTCTCGCTACAATCACTTCCAAGAAGGCGCTAAACTTCATCATTAAGAAAATTGTTTGCTGCTCCGACTCCAGAGAAAGATATTCTCTGACAATGGCTTGCAATTTGATAGTGAGCTGTTCATAGACTTATTTCAAAGGCATGGAGTGATGAAGAGCATTTTTTCTGTAGCCCACCCACCAGCAAACGGACAGGTGGACGCTATCAACAAGATGCTTAAAGCCACCCTAAAGAAGAGGCTAGAATAGACGCAAGGTGCTTGGCCCGAGGAGAAGCCTAAGGCCTTGTAGAGTTATCTTACTACTGCTAAGACCTCTACTTGCCACTCGCCATTCTCCATGGACTACGGATATGGAGCCATTCTCCCAATTGAGGTGGAAATCTCTACACATATACGAGATACATATGATCTGACAAAAAATTATGCTTTACTCCGAGAGTCTCTGGACCTTGTGGAGGATCTCCATGAAGGTTGCCAAATATTTCAGCTCTAAAGTGAAGGATAAAAGTTCAAGGATGGAGATTCAGTGTTGCGAAGTATCTTCTTAACCACCCGTGATCATGGTGCTGGAGTATTGGGCCCTAATTGGGAAGGCCGATATCAAGTTGAAAGCATTGTGTATCTAGGGACATATAAACTGGCTCGATTAGGCGGGGAGTTAGTGCCATACGCCTAAAATTCCAAGCATTGTCGCCTGTATTACCAATAATATAAGCAATGTATTTTCTAAGTTTAGTCATTTTGTAGCCTCGAGGTGAGGCACAATTAATAGAAATAGTTTGTGGAAAACACGATAAATGAAATTTAGAGAAACTGCTTGTATTTTTAATTTTAATTTAGTAATTTCACGTCTCGAGGTGTACTCGCTCGCTGGCCTGGACAAGTGAACACAAACTAGTCTCTGATCACTTGAAGGGCATAGTTAGGTCTCCTCGCAGGATAGCCGTTTGCGAAGCATGACCTAGGAAGCTAAGCTTATCATGAGTGGAGCAAGCCTAGTGTCGAATCTGGCATAAGTAGGCTAAAAAACCAAGTAACTTATGGGTAGAGAACTTGAGTTGTGTCCCGAGGACCACCTACAGGTTCCCAACTTCCAGTAGGCGAACAGACCTCTGAGTCATCCGTACTCAGGGGGCAACTTTGTTCAGTGTAACCTCTTGAGGACCAGATGCCCCAAGAGTAACATTGAAATTAATCTAGGAAGCTATACTTGTCATGAGCGGAGTAAGCCTAACTTGAAAAAATTCAAAAAAATCCAAGTAACACAAGAGTGAACTGAAGGTTATATCTCGAGGACCATGTGCCTGAGGAGCACTAACCTAGATCCTAAATCTTGAAAAGCAAAAGGAAGCTTGAGTTAGCAGTATTCAGGGGCAAGCCTCGAGTTACAAAAAACTCTATCACCCGTACTCGCAGAGCAGGACCTAGGAAACTAAACTTGTCGTGAGCTGAGTAGGCCTAGTGTAAAGACTTGCGAAAACAGAACAACCAAGGAAATCGAGTAAAACCTAGCATGGGTAAAACCTAAAAACCCACTTAATGGGTGACCTTGAGTTACCTCCAGAGGACTGCGCGCCCGTGGAATAGTAACCAGTTCTCAAGCTATGAGGCTCTCGTACTTGGGAGCAAGCATCAAGTTTCCAAAAACTTGATCACAAGGCCTGGCCTAGAATTGCGGAGAACTCGGCCCACGTCCTAGGGACTATGACCCCAAGGCCTGGCAACAGATTTCTAATTTCCAAAAATTGAGTAATCCCTACTAGGAGGCGAAGCCATAAAAATGTCCTAGTGTACCATCTCCAAGACTACATACCTAAGGAGTAGCACTCCGTCTTCGAACTCTAAGTAAAGTTGACCTCCTAAGACCTGAGTTGTTGGAACTCATGGGAGGAAGGGCACATCGAGTGATCCTACTTGACAGTGCACTAAAGTCACTTCTGAGGACCGCGAGCCTTGGAAGCAAAACTAAGTGCTTAAAAGCGTCATAATACTAGGTGAGTAAATGAGACTCGAGCTACCAGAACTCGAGCACAAGTCCCTAGTCTAACCAATTAGGCAATAAAGACCTAAGTCGCGAAGACTAAGGCCCATGAGTAGTTGATAGAATAGTGTTTAAAATTCTATTTGCGCTAAGTTACTTTGAATTAGATGTTAAAACCATGTCAAATTTGTAAGAAAAAATTGCATGATTACTAAATATTAAAGATGTTAGTAATAAAGCAACAAAGGAAAAAAATAGTGCAACCAAAATCCATTCACAAGGGGCAAAGTATTTATAATTGCGCTCAAGGGCTCGGGCGATAAACTTGTTTGTACCCCAAAAGTGAAGATGGCACGCAAGCCTATAAAAAGTAAATAAAAAATTACAAGGGCCTACTCGCATGCAGGAATCTCTGTCATGAACTCAATCACAGGATCAACCCAGGAGTTCGACCTACTGTTGCGACCTCTTGTGCCTTTTCTTCTGTAATGACCCAACTATTTCTAAGGCATTAGATCATTAAAACTACTAAAAATTGCTACAATTTTGGGAAACATACATAAGGAATAACATAACTTTATTTAAAACTCCAAAATAAATATTGTGCAAAATACAAAGTAACATATGAAATATAAAATACGGTATGGGTACCCATTGTTATAAATCATAAACTTTAATTGTTTGAAATACTAATTGCGGAATTACATCAAAACATAATTTAAAAGACTAAATATAACATCATCATCGATCGAGACACAGTCCATTCAATCCATTCATCCTTAACACACAAGCCAAGCTGCCATGAATCTTTTCGCCTTCCATAATCATTTTCCTGCATCAGGCTAAAAATAAAGGAGTGAGCCTAATGCCCAGCAAGGAAAATCTACTAACAACATATATCATAAACATAAGACTTAATCATAAACATATGACTATAAAAACATATATCATATAGGACTACAACATTAATGGCAATAAACTCATTAGCATGGCATGTGATAAACCATCTAGGTCCTCTGTCTACTAATCGAGGTAGGTTAGATCACATGGTAGTATATGATAACTCATCTAGGTCCTCTTTCTTCTAATCGAGAAAGGGTAAATCATAACTCTAAACCATGAAAATGATAAAAATTCTTGGGGTTTGCTATCTAAGCAACTATAAGCCCCAAGCGACATAAAAAATATTGGGGTTTGCTATATAAGCAACTATAAGCCCCGAATGACTATAAGACATATATATATATCATAGCATAAGCATATAAACACATAAAATCTATCCTATTTTCCTTACCAAAAACCGGGATATGGAGACAAGAACGAGAATGGAACACTCCTAAAAACAAATAGTAAGAATGGTGAGTTTCTAAAGAAAAGAAAACTAAACCATCAACGAAGAAACTTACCGAGAAGAACCTTAAGTTTTCAAGAACTTAAACACCTAACAAAGAATCATAAACAAGAGTTAGGATCTGAAAAGAAAATAAAAGAAAACTAAAGAACTATGAAGAACTGAACTTAAGGATAAGAATACCTTGAATGATCTTATGAATTGATCTAAACCTCAATACTAAAATCTCACTATATCTCACTCCCATGTGTTTAGAAAAGCTTAGAATGATAACGATTTTAACCCAAAAACCCAAGTGTTTCATTCTATAGTAACACTAACAACTTGGAGGCTCTAAAGACTGCTTGAAGAATGAAGAAAATGGCTGAGTACTAGGTCTTATTTATAGAGTCCAAGGAGTGAAATGAACCCCTTTTAATTTGAATAAATAAATGAATTTAAAATGTAAAAGATTTGAATTTTTGTTCAACAGACACCCAGAGCTCAATCAAAATCGTTAAAAGGTAGGTCCAAGTGGTTAAGGCTATTTTGAAAATTAAAATCACAAACTTTAAAAAAAAATAAGAGTTGGAGCCGATATATCACCCTCTATAGGCGATATATCGCCTCCCCCAGATTCTCGAGCCCCATTCGATCGTTCATGCAAAGTCGACATGTTTTCCGTATCTTTCGTAGGCGATATATCGACCCTATAGTTGCGATATATCGGCATACGTTGATATATCAAACATGTATTTGCACTTTTTCAGCATATTTTGAATTGAGTAAACTGCTTTGACTGAGTCATAATACGATCCTAACAGTTGCTGGAAGGTTCTAGAGCTTCTAGATCTTTCTTTTAATTAAACTATTCATCAAAATACTTAAATCCTTAATAAACATGCATATGACAAGTGTCACCATCTTATTAGTTCTATCTAAACTTTAGGTTATAATAAATGACATCTCTATAATCAGCTATATTAATCAAACCTTATGTTATAATTAATATTCTTAAACTATAGGTTAAACTTATAAAATCCATAACTGTTGCTATGAGTGTCCGACTAAGTCCCGGCTTGAACCAAAATCTACAGAATCTAACATACTACACACTAATACTAACTACTACTACTATCTAGCTAGCTAAGTAAATATTCTGGGCCACTATAGCTTCCTTGCCCTCGTCTGCTTGAAGACGCTCCTCAAGCAGCATCCTTATGTTGGGCTCCCTCGTGAAGGTCGAGTCCATCTCCCTGTTACTTTGATATGTATCATAGATGGTGTCCTTAGCCATCACGTTGAGTTCTTTCTTTAGCTCCTTAGTTTGAAGTTTCAAGTCCTCGATCTCCTTGGCAGCTACCTTGGTTCGTGAAACCGCTTGCGTAGCCTCTTCTTGGGCCTTAGTGGCCTCCACAGAATACTCGGAGGCCTCCTCGCGGGCGACTTTAAGATCCTCCCGAGCAGCCAAAAGATCCTCTGACACCTTGCAGGAAAATTCCTCCACGACTTGGTGCGGTCCACAACATCCTTCAACAACTTTGAGGAAGTCTCCTCGAGAGTTTGAAGCTTGGATCGCTCCATCGCCAGTTGGGTCTCTAGTTCGGAGGCATGATTCTTCTGGTCCTCCATGGCCTTCTAGAGTATCTGCTTGAAAACAAACTGCAGTCTTCTGGTGTCGCGAATGCTCCACCAAGGGAATCGAGGTCTCCATGAGTTCCCGAGCTCAAAGGACCTCATTGTGACAACGTCCCCGAGCCTCTAACAAAATGTCAAGGCTTGCACAGCAAAAACATTTAGCTCCAAGAACGAACCTGGTTAAGAAAGAAAACTTTTAGAAATTCAAGTGATATTTACCTACCGAGTAGTGTAGCGGCTGATGGCGAGGATTGATCACTACCACAGTGGGCATAGCTGTGAAATGACACGTCGCAGAGGGACCCCGCTAGTACTTGGAGAATCTTCGTTGCTAACAGAATTGTTCGATCACTAACTTTCCCCACTAGGAGAGGTTTCAGCTCTTTGCGACTAGGGGCTGCATCGGGATCTGCAGTTTGTTTTCAAGCAGATAATCCACCAATAATTGGAAGTCCTCATTCCCTTTGTCAATGCGAGCGTTGAAATAATCAAATACTCACTTGTGCCTCTCAAGCTCTTCCCCTTCATAGTGCTTAGAGATGATGATGAGGCGAGGTGTCCTAGATGGAGGACTGCCAGACACCTCGGAGGAAGGGATCTCATTTCCCTTCTGAGAAGGCCCCTCATCATGTAATGGGGACCTCTCTAGGTCAAGGACTTCTTCGGACATAACTAGTGTCGAGGGAAAGACTGGTGGAGCAGCCGTAGGGGATACAAGGGTCACTAGGGCTGGGGGAACAACTGTTGGGGCCAGAGGCATAACTTTAAGTGTCGTCAGGATTTCTATTTAAGAGGCCCTAACACCCTTTGAAATTTTTCCAGAATGAAGTCGAACATGCACATGTGGTCTGCAAAAGAAAAGGAATTGGTTAGCACTCGAAAGGAAGGAAAGATAGAAAAATAATAATAAATGAAACAAAATGACAATGCATCCAAGACCCTACATGCTTAGCATGGGGGATTTACATTGACACATAGCAGAAGACCCTATCCCTGCCTCGAGCTCCACCTCGAGCTTCTCTTCCTCTTGGACCTCAGCAGTGGCCTAGACTGCGAGTACCGTCTCCACGTGCTCCTCATGCATGTTGTGCTGGTACTGGAGGACCGCTTGCACTGCCACATACTCCATGTGAGCTCTGGCCTCTGCTAATGATTTTTTTGAATCATGCAAGCTGGACAGGTGCACGGGACTTATTTTTTGACCCTCGAGGAGAAGCCTTTACTGGCATAGATGAGCCTTTGTGACGAGGAAGATGAGACTCATCTCCTATTCTAGGAGGGCCTTCATTAGTTGAAACCTCTAATTGTAGGCATCAACGTGAGGATTATGGTGGAAGGGACCTGCAAAAGACTCAACTCCGAGGTCATGGACGCTCTCATACACCCTCTCGTTCTTTTAGGAGAAGCGCACCAGCATGTCCCAGGTGTCCACTCAAAAGTGGGCTATAATCTAGTTAAGAGCGTCCTGATGTCTCAGCTTGGTTGGGAGCTCCTACTCCTTGAAGTAGTTGGCGTTATATTTGCTATCCCTTGGCAGGGGGGCCATGTTGGCCTCCTCCTCCTAGATGCCAAGATGAAGGGGGCTCTCCATCGTCGGAGGGTTGTCCTCCCTCACCACGAGGGCCCTATTCAGTTCTCCAGCCAATTGTTTTCCCTTCTTGGGAAATCATCTTGCGTCTCGGGCCATCTCCAATATTTCATTGTCGAAGTAGTAGAATCCTTGTTGGTGGAGGTGGTGTACTCTTCAGAAATCTGAAACAAAACCAAGCAGTTAGTACCTTGACCAAAAGAATGATAGGCCAAAACAAGAACCCCTAAGACGATTTCTTGGAGAGTGGAGGAGAAACAATTCTATGGAACTGGGGTTTCCTCGGAACCCCTAAGACGACCTTTACAGTTTCCTAAAAATGTTTTGACGGTTATTACGATTCCCAATGCATCGAAACCCTATTCCCACCATTACCTTCCATTACTTCCCCGAGCAGTATAAATATAAATCTCTTCACCTTTTTTTCATTTTTTACTCGAACCTTCTTTCTCCAAAAATATTCAGAAAAACCTTCAAGAAAACCCAGAGACTCTAGTGCGACGCGAGTTGTCTTCGAGCAACTCCGAGCAAAACTTTTCTGGTTTCTCCTACAACTCGTACTTCAAGTAAGTTTTCGAACCCATCCTCTTATCTTTGTCACAATTTTCATGTATTCTGGTCTTGATTCACAAGTTTTTGTTACTGAGTTTCTACTGTTCTTGAGAATTTTTTTTGGGTACTCGGGTTTAGGGAAAAAAGACATAAAACAACTATGCTAGAATAGAGATTTTAGGTAATATATAATACAAAACAATGCTTAGAAGGAATATAGGGTATAGGTACACCGATTTTGGGTCCAAAATCGAAGTGAAAATTCGATTTTGAGTATTTCAGAAAAACTCGATTTTCCCCGCCTGTTTTCGGAGTTGAAAAGTTTTTCTGAAAAAACTTTTTACATGCAATTTTTTTATCTATTTTTCAACCTGCTCGCATGTTCATTGTGTTTTTATTAGGATTATGCTGGTCGTATAAAAGCTTAACTTTTATACACAAGCAACGTTATCCTTGCTTTTCTCTTTCTTCTATCTATTGGTTGTAGATTCTCACTTCCCCTTTGTTGTTCTCACATATTCATGCATGACCCCAGGGGAGGTGAGAGACCAATAGATGGCAACCTTCTCACTTTGCTGTTCGAGGATCAAGAAGAGCCTTCTCTGCCTTTTTCTGAGTCTGTAGCCTCACACAAATACCCTACGACAAGTCCTCCTTACAATCTATCACAGAACAAATCGAACATGGGTCGTGTCAAATACATTGCTTATATAAAAAAGAAAACCACGAACTCTCCTTCCAACCAGCCTACAGCTAATGTCGAGGGTTCGTCAAGCGATCCTCAACCTTTAAACTTTTCACCACCTGATATCCAGCCCAAAGCTCGTCCCCGTGATGGTCCTCGAGCATAGGTAGACTGGTACATTGCCCCTCCTAGCGTCATATCGACCAGGATGGTGGCAAAATATCCCAAGAAGTATTGACGTCCTTGAATTACTCTATACAAACCTACACCCGACCAGAGAGCAAACGTGCCTGGAGGCGCCTATAGTGCCTGGTCGAGGTATCATATAGAAGTGGGGGCAATCTTGCCCTTGCATGACTTTTTTCGGGGGGTGGCCGATTATTTCGAGGTTGCCCCTTTCCAAATAACACCCAATGGATATAGAGTACTTTCATCACTCTAAATCTTATATAATCATAAAAAATGGTCTGTGCCTACTCCTCATGAGATCAACTATCTGTTCGATCTAAAATCCAACCCTAATCAGAACAACACGGGGTTCTTTCATTTCTACCACCAGGAATCCACTCGCACATTCCTGAGTGACATTACTCACATGTCCAATGTAGGAAGGTACTTCCAAGAGTACTTCCTCACGACTGACTTAGTTGTAGACAACATGGCCTTCACATGAGGAGGTAAAATTTTAATCTCTGATCGAAATTTATCGAGTTATTTTTCATCTTTCCTTGTCCTTAGTTGTTTTATGCTGTATCTAGGTCCATGGCACCGAACAGACCCCACTCCATAAATGGATATAAGAGCCACATCCATGGCCAGCATGATGAATATAGAAGAAAACATCAAGGAGGTTGTCACGGAGAGCAACTTACGGCTAGTCGGCCTTTTAGGACCTCACGAGGAAGTAAGGGAATCCACTGCGGGGAGTGCCACTGGAGAGGGCACTGAAGGACGAGAAAACCTCGAGCAGCAGTAGGATGTGTCGGAACCCCAGAGGCACCAAGAAATGGGAGTGACCATCTGCAAACCTACCCCCAACACTCGAGCAGCTAATACCCCTCCCATCATGGGAGGAGAAAACAAAAACTATCAGAAGATACTAGTCCCATACTCGAATCTTCCGATAAGAACGGTATAGATTTCTCACTCTTAAATAAATTTTCTATCCATTATCATTTATTTGATAGGGATGGCAACTTTAAATTTATGACCAAGTAGTTTTAGCTCGTACTTCTTCGAGGCAAATAGTGAATATAGTAGTAGTTCTTTAGATAATGTAGCAACCGGTAATAATAGTTTAGGTATACTACTTAGAATTTCTTTTTAGTTTGTTTCTTTATTGTGCCAAACTATTTTGTGACATATATGTTTGTTTGTTTTTGTTTTGTAATCATGCCATTCGATGACGACTTCGATATCTACGCTTCTGTAGACACTCTAGCGAGCAAGAAGAAGTCGAGCAGAAGAAACCCTGGAGAAGGCATTGGGGAACCTTCAAGAAAAAGGGCTCGACCCAAGGCCCCTCCAGCTCCAATTCCTTCTAGATCAACTACACCTCCTCCTCTACCTCACATTGATCCCTCCATCGATCAGACAGGGAAATCTTTGGCTGCAGAATTGTTGAGCAATGCCTATAGCTCAACAAATGACCAGTTGCAAAGATTGAGTAAGCACCGTCATAGCCAGGAGGATTTTGCCTAACTTCCTTCATTGAAACCCAGCCAGGTCCTTGCTAGTGGGTTCAATGAACTCCTTAGTGTAAGTTTCTTCTGTATTGTGTTTTAGTCGAACAACATTTCCTTTGATTAGCTCTAAAAGCTTCATTCTTCTAATGTTCGCAGGGTATATTGACCATGAATAACGGCTGGCGTTGCGCTGAGGAAGTTGACGTAAAGCATGCCGAGGAGATCAAGGCATGGGAAGCCAAGGTTAAAGCAGCTGCTGAGGAGACCAAGGCATGGGAGGCCAAGGTCAAAGTAGCTGAAGACAAAGTTTTCGTTTCAACTAAGGAGCTGAAGAAGAGCCAAGTGAATCTGGCCTAGGCTATTGCTACCAAGGAGAAGTTTAAGGAAACGTCCAAGATTAATTACAAGGAGGGAGCCAAGCTTCAAAAGGATTTGGAGGAAAGCATGAAGGAGGCCACTGGTCTAGAGGAGCGAGTCAAGCTACTCGAGGAGAAAACTTCAACATGGAGCAGTTCCGAGGAGCCACCTTCAACTGCTTCTACATGTTTTGGAAGAATAATCTTGATGCAAATTTTGACTACCTTCTTGAGCAGGTAAAACAAGCCGAACGCGCCAAGTGTGCTACTCGCCTAGAGGAGGAGAAAAATGCTCAAAATGCCTCAGATTCTCTTGAAATTTCCTTGGCCACATGCATCGATGGTGCTGACGAAGAAGTTAGACCTTTAGTCGACCAATAGCCTCAGTAGGACCCCCTTCAACTACACAGTAAACAATTTGTTTATGTAATTAAAACACCCGAATAAACTGTTCAAGGTGTTGAGACAATTTGCTGCCTAAGGCAGCATTACTTTCCTTTTATTATTTTTAATTACATCCGAGCAGTCATTGCTCACGGTGTAAAGATGTTTCATTTTGATATTATAATACATTCTCATTGATATTATAAAATATTCTCGTATAATTGAACTTAGCATAACACTTTATTTTGATTTCACAAAATTAACTAAACTTTTTCAAAAATACTCTAAGTGTCATAGTATGCTTTCCCTTATTTTGCTTGTGTGTTTACATAAGTTTATGTTTATATGCTTTGCTCGCTTAGTATTTTATTTGCCCACCAAGTGATCGAGGAGTCTAAGGTTCTCGGTCACTTGCCATGACCAATACCTGTTCAAAAATTATTGCTCGCGTACTTGTAAACAATAAATGATAATATAGCAAAACAACTCACGTAATGAGCAAATACTTGTAATAAATACAATAATTGGCAAGAATAACTAGTTGTGCACAATTCCTTTTATTTCTCATAAAAATATGGACAAGATTGATGTATGTATGAGTGATCAAAAATTGATCTTACACTTATAAGCAACCAGCCATCTGACTGGCCAACCCTTGTTCACAAACTTGTAAAATTTAAAATTACTACAAGCCATTTCTTTAAAAAAGACTTGTTCATTGATAATACTTGCGCAGGTGTTCTCCATTCCAATAGCGAGGAATGAGATCTCCGTTTAAGCGAGAAAGTTTGTATGTGCCTGGTTGAAGAATTTCTTCAATTTGATATGGACCTTCCCAGTTTGGTCCAAGTACTCCAGCAACTTGATTGCGGGTGTTAAGAAAAACTGTTCTAAGTACCAAATCTCCCTCGTCAAATTTTCTTTCGCGTACTTTAGAGTTAAAATATCGAGCGACCTTTTGTTGGTATGCTGCAACTCGAAGTTGAGCTTGGTCGTGCCTTTTGTTGACCAAGTCCAAAGACTCCATTAATAACTAAATATTTGTGCTCTAGTCGTATGTCATCCTTCTATGCAATGGTGAATCTAACTCAGCGGGTAGCATGGCTTCATACCCCTAGGCCAAGGAAAATGGCGTATGGCCTGTTGCTGGTCGGTGAGATTTCCTGTATGACCAAAGTACTTCTGGCGATTATTCTGGCCACACTCTTTTTGCTTCTTTGACCCTTTTCTTCAATGTGTCCTTCAGAGTTTTGTTAGTAGCTTCAACCTGTCTGTTGTCTTGTGGATTAGCAACTGACGAAAAGCTCTTTGTGATACCATGCCGCTTGCAAAAATCGGTGAAAAGGTCGCTGTCAAATGGTGTGCCATTATCTGAGACACTTTTTTTTGGCAACCCATATAGGCATACAATGTTTTTGAAAACGAATTCCAATACTTTCTTGGTCGTGATTGTTGCGAGTGGCTCAGCTTTAGCCCAATTAGTAAAGTAGTCGACACTAACTACTACATAATTGACATTTCTTTTTCCTATGGGCTTTGCATCTGTTTAAGCTCATTTGGGGCTGCTCGAGGTATCTTGTAAAATCGTTTGCACTTATCACACTTCTTAACAAATTCCATAGAATCTTCGATCATTGTAGGCAAGAAATACCCTTGCCGAAGAATTTTCTTTGACAAACTTTGTAACGACCCAAAATTACTAATAAGGCTTAAGGGCCTTGATTAGTGTGCTGGGAGGGCATAATTGGTTTATGTGTGATTTAAATGAATTAATGCATGATTATGTGATAAGCACGCTTATATGATTATATGGATATATGAGAGTCATGATTATGAGTATTAGTATGCATGTAGGCCCTATTTAGATTATAAGGGTGTATTTGTAATTTTGGCCCGTTGCGGGCATAAATGTGATTATTTGTGTTAAATTGTTAAGACCACATTATTATGTGGATGTATTTGCAGCATAAGGATTGAGGCAGTCCTAGTGAGCGGTTTAGCGATATAGTCACGGTGAAGATTTATACTTGGCTCGGGGGAGCTTGGGGGTATTTTTGGGAATTTGGAAAATATATTTGAGACTATTTGACATTGGGGAAAATA
The DNA here is from genome assembly GCF_963169125.1 of Humulus lupulus. Taxonomy (NCBI): domain Eukaryota; kingdom Viridiplantae; phylum Streptophyta; class Magnoliopsida; order Rosales; family Cannabaceae; genus Humulus; species Humulus lupulus. The sequence continues at coordinate 75,771,008 of NC_084796.1, forward strand.
ATTGGTGATTAATTAGATGACGGGATTTAAGTGGTAAACGTTGGGGATACTTGTGGAATTAGAGGGAATTGGGAACAAATGACCAAAATGCCCTTGGAGTGATTAAGAGACTTGGATTTAATTGGGAGGGAAAAAGGGTCTTTTGATTTTTAAAAGGGGATAAAAGATGTATTCTATTCATTTTAGACTCTAGTGGAAGTTGTAGAAAGGGGTAGAAGTTGAAAAGGAAAGAAAAAGAAGAATAAAAAAAACAGAGCACTTAACTTACCTCTCTCTCTCCCACACAATTTGTTCTCGATCTCTCTCTCTCTCACCCTTTCTTCTGGATTTTGAAGCTAAGAACTCAGAGGGAGTCTACGCTTGGTTTGGGGTGTCTATCCTTGGAGAAGCTAAGGGATTCAGTTGGAGTTAGCTATCAATTTAGGTAAGGTTTAATTGTTTTGTCTGAATTTTCTGGGTTTGTTGAGGTTGATTCTGAATTTGGACTTTGGATGGAAATTTAAGGACTTAAGCTTGGGGATTTGAGGAACTAAAGTCTGGAAGGGAATTGAAGGCAACCTAGGGTCGAATTCACTCAGTTAATGTAACAAATTTTGACTTTATTTATCTGGGTTTTCTAGTTTTCTGATGAAGTTGTTGAGCTTTAAGCTCAATTCTTGTTTCCTGTGTTTGATGATGCTTGTGGCCAAGGATTTGATGTTTTTAGGTTGTTTCAACTGAGGTATAGTGAGTTATAAGGTCAATTTTGAGTTTAGTTGAAGTTTGGAATAGGTCTTTGGAGCTTTGGCTCGGGAAAATTCGAAGGAAAAACCCAGAAGTTTTGCATGTGCTGGTTGTAGCACTGTAGCACTAGGATAGGAGCACTACAATGCTATGCTTCGTTTTCTGGGGAGGCTAGCTTTCTAACTATAGTGTTGTAGCGCCCTTCTTGTGGTGCTGTAGTGCTACATTGCCTCCAGAAATGGGTTTTGGGTATTTTTCTTAGGATTTTTGCTTGGGGGCTCGGGGGTCGATTCCACCACCCCGCTTGGTGGAATGGGCTTCCCTAGAGCTTAGGGTTTGTCCCGAAGTTGGGTTACAGAATTGAGATTTAATGATGGCTCTACTTTATGGAATGTGACTAGGTGTACGCTAGGGCTTGGATCGGGATCATCCTCGAGGGTTATTTCAATTAGTCAAAGCGCTCGGAATCAAAGGTGAGAAAACTGCACCCGGTTATGTTGGGACTAAGAGTTCCCTATACTTGTATATGATGTCATATGATGGTATTATGCCATGGGGACATGAGATAAATAGCCTAAGAGTGTCGGAATTAATATTTGTGCACAGGACGCGGCTCGGCCACTAGTAGCTGAGGTTAAGTATATAATCACTGAGCTCGGCCTAAGCGACCCGAATTAAATGGGAAAATCAGAGGGTGCGAACTAAGGGCGTCGACCTTGGATATTGTGTGATATGTTTATTGTTATTAATCTGATGAGTATGACATGTTTATTATCTGGTTGATTGGTTATTGTTTGCAGATTGATAGAATTGATTATGTGAACATTGTGACTTGCTGAGTATTTGATTGATGATTTGTGAATTATCTGAATATTGATTATCATTTATGCTCTGCATTATGGTTTTCTTGCTGGGCCTTGGCTCACGGGTGCTACGTGGTGCAGGTAAAGGCAAGGGCAAGGTGGACCAGTCCTGAGTTGGAGAGCTCTGGGGCTGAACGTACATAGTAAGTTGATCGGCTACCACGGCTGACGGATGGTACAGGGACAGGAGAACCTAAAGTGTCTATTTTGCCATTAGAGTGGCTGGTGGTTGTACATAAACTTTGAAATTTTGTAACTATCCTTTAAAACTTATTTTGGGATCCCATGTATTAAAACATTTATTTTAATGAGAAATTTCATGTTTATGACCAAAATTTTTTAACCCTAACCTAATTACGACTTTAGGGGCATGTTTTCAACTATATAACTTGATTAGCAAGGTTTGCACCTTTATAATCACACAGTGTAATGACCTTGGTTATCCAGGGTGTTACAAACTTTTCCCCCCAGTGTGATCTCCACAGAAACCTTCATGTACTTCTTGCATCAATTCTTTAGCCTTTTCCTTAGAGACACATCATAATAAAGACATTGAGTATCCTCGTCTATATCACACTCCATCGATCAAAATAAAACGAGTCGATTTCTTTTGAAGTGTCCTTGCCTTATTCCTATCTGCTGACAACAATCCTTGTTTGAGATATTGTATGATGGGAGTCATCCATGTATCAGACACTTGCATTACTAGCGAGGATTCTTGCGCTTGAATGCTTGGTGCTAATAAATGTTTTACCAGTACTATGCTCAAAGTATCATGATCTTTGGCGCTTGCTAACTTGGCTAAGGCATCAACGTTTGAATTCTGGTTGCGAGGTACTTGCTGAAGAGTATACTTCTCGAACTATGCTAGTAAATCCTTTGCCTTGTTTAGATAAGCAACCATCTTAAGACCGCTAGCCTGATATTCTCCAACAATCTGATTAACTACTATCTGGGAGTCACGGTATATTTCTAGTGACTTTATGTTCATATCCTTGGCTAGTCTTAATCATGCGAGCAAAGCCTCGTACTCGGCTTCATTGTTGGAGGCTATAAAGTTGAATCTGATCACGCAGTGAAACCGATGCCCCTTAGGGGTGATTAAGATTAGCCCTAACCCTAAGTTGTGCTTGTTAGAGGACCCGTCTATGAACAGTTTCCAAGTAGGGGTTTGATTTTGATCATCATTCTCTATTATCTATTCGTTGGCATGGAGTCCAGTGAATTCAGCAATAAAATCCGCCAAGGTTTGTCCCTTTATTGCTGGTCGTGATGCATATGAAATTTCAATTACCCTAACTCAACTGCCCATTTTAATAGTCAACCAACAACTTTTGGTTTTTGTAAGAATTACCGTAGTGGCGGGTCAGTGAGCACAATTATGGGGTGAGCTTGAAAGTAGGGTTGCAATTTTCTAGATGCTAGTATCAAGCAGTAAGCTAATTTTACTATAGGCAGATATCTTAATTCTACTCCCACTAGCCTTTTGCTTATGTAGTATACTACTTTTTGAATGTTGTCTTCCTCTCTGATTAAAACAACACTAGCAGCATACTCAGTTATGGATAAGTAGATGTACAAAATCTCTCCTTCGACCGCTTGGACAAAATGGGCGGTTGCGACATGTGCGCTTTGAGCGGTTGAAAAGCCTATTCGCATTCCTCTGTCCATTCAAAAATTTTGTTTACTCTGAGTAAAATAAAAAATGGTACACACTTGTCCATAGACATAGATAAAAATATACTCAAGGCAGCAATTTTTCCTGTCAGGCTTTGCACATCTTTAACTTTGGCTAGTGAGTGCATCTCTATCCATGCTTGAATCATTTTGGGATTGGCTTCAATTCCTCACGAGTTTACTATGAATCCCAAAAATTTTACTGATCCAACACCAAATGAACACTTTAGAGGATTAAGCTTCATTTGATATTTATTCAGAATGTTGAAGCATTCCAGTAGGTCCTTGATGTGCTCACCGGCCCTTTTTGACTTGACCAGCATATCGTTGTCGTAGATCTCCAAGTTTTTGCCGATCAGCTCTTTGAACATGTGGTTGACTAGTCGTTGGTAAGTCGCACTAGTGTTTTTCAAACCGAAGGGCATTACTTTGTAGCAGTAAAGTCCCGTATCTGTTCGTAAGCTAGTGTGATCTTCATTAGGTGGATGCATACTAATTTGATCATAACTGGAGTATGCGGCCATGAATGATAAAACTTTATGTCCTGATGTAGCATTGACCAGTTGGTCGATTCTTAGAAGTGGGAAACAATCCTTCGAGCATGCTTTATTTAGGTCTATGAAATCCACGCACGTCCTACACTTACCATTTGGCTTGGGAACTATTACGAGATTAGAGGCCCATGATGGATAAAACCCTACCCTAATGAATCCATTTTCCTCCAACTTCTGAACTTCTTCTTTTAGGAATTTAAATCTATCTTTCTCGAGCAACCTTCTTTTATGTTGTACAGGTGGATGATTTTTGTCTATTTTCAAGACATGGCTAATTACTGCAGGGCCTATCCCAACCATATCTTTATGCGACCAGGCAAAGACCTCCTGGTGCCTCCTCAGAAACTCGACCAGTTTGTTTTTTATTGTTATCCCCGTTTCTTCCAAAATATACGGATCCACACTCTAAGTCCATGGGCCGCCTTCCTGGGAGTTAAGGCCCAGATCGGGCCCATTAGATGAAGGGAAAACGGATATGGGCAGCCCAGATCTCAGCAAGGCCCAAAGGGCATCCGGGAGTATAAGCCGGGACCATCGTCGGGGCAGGTTGTGTAAACCCGGGACCGCGTAATGGGATGTCCCCTAAGATGCGATAAAGGAGGTCGCGGCTCCCAAATCCGAGATTGGGCCGGGATTGTTATGGATAAACTCGGGTCCTGGTAAATGGGCTGGGATCCTGGTAAACGGAGGGGGACATTGGTAAACAGACGTGGATTGGTTGGCCGAGTTTGGCATGACATCGTCCCAAGAAGCATGGTGTGTTGTCCCCATAAGTAACCTACAGAGGAGCCTACTTCAGGATTGTATGCCATTGGTTCAAAACTGCGCTGCCACTACTCTGATCGATCTTGTCCCCCAAATTTTCCTCGTAGTCCATAACACCCAGACTGAAACACCAGTTTGTTGCGTGTCATAAAATAAGATCTTGTTTGGGTTGGCCCAATGGGCTTTGATTAATGTATGTTTCATATTTCAATCCTTTGTATTGGGCTCCCATCAGAGAAGCCAATGGTACTTACACCCTTATTGGGCCCGGACTAGCCCGGCCCAAGCCCAGTGCACTCACGTGCCTATAAATACGAATAGTGGTGCATTGAGGAGGGGAGGCTAGATATTCTATTATAAGCAATTACTCTGCTCAAACATATAGAAAACTCCATTGTCAAAAGCTCTCTAAGCTCTAATACAACTAACACGTGGACTAAGGCTCATTAACACCCCAACCACGTAAAAACCTTTTTTACATTTCTTAAATGTATGCCCTAGGGTGATTTCTTGAATAATAAAAATGACGTGTATAAAACATCATAAAGAAATATTGTGAAACAATGAAAGTTCTCGTCCGTCTCCATAAGCGAGTGACCCAAGACCAGTCTTGGCTCACTAAGGGGGGGGGGGGGGGGGTGTATCCATTCACATGAGCAAGTCCGAGAACAAAAACAAAACAAGACGCTAAATGCTCTTGGTTCGAACCAACGGATAGAAATAGAAGCCTAACTCCTAACGAAAGGGCACAAGGCTAAGGCCTAGTCCCGACCCGGACCGACAAAGTCTGGGGGATACAAACCAAGTAGGACACAAGGCTCTGGCCTAGTCCTGACCCAGACATACGTGGTTCGAGGCTACAAACTATAGGACTTAAGGCTCAGGCCTAATCCAGGCCCGGACATACATAGTCCGGGAGGTGAAATATCCAGTAGGACATGCGGGCTAGCCTAAGTACTAACCCGGACATGCGTGACCTGGGATATAAAATACCTAAAAATTGGTTGACCAAGCATGGTCCCAAATAACCAAATACCCATCCACGTCATCTTTGCAATAGCATAGGACTATTGGAGCGCGAGTCCTAGGTATAAGTTGTCTAAAATTAATCTTATAAACGGCCCAGGCCGTGGGAACCTAACGTATGTTTCAAAATAAGCTAATCAACTAATCCCTGATGGTCCAGACCGTCAAAACTTGAACACTAGAATCGAGACGAATAGATTTAGTGATAATTATCAACTCCCTAATGGCCCAGGCTGTTTGAACCTGAGTAACAGGATTAAAGCGAGTTGATAAGTTAAAATCTAGAAAAATCTCGTGCGGTCCGGGCTATTGGAGCCCGTATTATAAAATCAGAATAATCTAGTCCAGGCCGTCAAGACCCAAAGACGGGTCACCAGAAGAGACATTTTCTGCAACTTTTCCCCAACGGTCCCGACCATTGGAACCAAGACCGAACCTTAGACTCATTTACACAAGGTGGTAAAAACACTTAGTAAAAGTTTAACGAATGGAAACAGGAAAGCCTTATGCAAGAAATGAAGTAAATGCGAATATAAAAATTGTCTTAGACGCACCCGTGTCCATAAAAGTGTTACAAAATTAGAAAAAAAAAAAAGAGAAAAACAAATAGAAGTCCCGGGCTTAGGCTTCGCCGTGCCCTGATACCTCCGGGTTGGCTCCATCTGCCTCTTCCTCGTCCAAGGGTTTCGCGTCAGCTTTCTCCTTGGCCTCAAATTCAGCTCTCTTTGCGGCGGGGTCGGGGTTCATGTTCTTCTCTTGGAGCCAGGCCATGTAGATGGCCTCGTCAAAGGTGGCCTCCAGCAAGGCATCCGCTTGTTCCTTCTCATGACGGGTCCCATCGTGCGCCTTCACCTCTTGCTAAAACAGGTCATCCAATTCATGGACCCGAGACTCAAGACCGATGACCCTCTCTCGGTCCTGGGTAGACAAGGCTTCAGCCGCCTCCTACAAGGCCTTTACTCGGAGAAGCTCCGCCTCCAGACTGGCCACTAGCTTGCTATTCTCAGCTTCTCTCCGGGACATAGTCTCTTCAAGTTGAAACTTAGTCCGGGCAACCTCTTCGCGGTTCGCTTTGGCCTGAGCCACCTCCTTGGCCAGGACTTCCTTAGCGGCTTCCGGCTGGTTCACGGCCGCCTCCAGCTCCAGTTGGCTCGTCTCAATTTTCATTGCAATCTCGGCCGCTAAGTCGGAATTCCGGTGAGCCAGTAGGGCGTCCTGGAATGAATAGAAGTTAGAAAAATCTGAAGAACTAAAAATGCAAGAAAAAGGAGATGTAAACGGATAACTTACTGCAATGGCCTGATGGCGGATGGCCTAGGAGATGAATAGAATGTCCTGGTTGGATATGGTGGCGTACCTCTTCAATTGGAGGTTGGACATAATAGCCCCCACCTGGTCCAGCAAGTCCGCCGCAAACTAAGCCGTGTCCTGCCCCAGTTTGGGATGGAACCCTATCTCAACAACAAGCCGTCCACGATCGGCTGGGAAGCACTAAAAGTTGTCGGACGCTCCGAGAACTCAGCCTGACGACGAATCATCAAGGCCCGGTAAAACTCCTCCCTCTTCTCCCGGCCATTCTCCCACATCCGGCACACCAGTTTGGACCGTTTCTCCCACAAAACCGCCTCTCCCTCTTCGAGAAAAGCTGGATGGACGAGAAGCACGAGCACTTCCATAAGTTCTTGGGCAGCGAGTTGACTCTCCCCAGAGGATTCCTCGGCCGAGCCAGTGCCTTTGGTCTTGGCCCTCTTCGTCCCTTTTGCGGCCTCACCCGCGCCCGACTCTGCGATTCTCTTCTCGGAACTCTGACTCACCAACGGTTCCCGCTCCAGGTCGATTACCGGAGGATGAGAAGGGAGAGCTGGGACAGTTGTAGGATGAACTGTCGTGATCGGGATTGTGACTGAAGCCTCCCTGACGGAGTTAGGCTCCGGCATCGAGCTCCCATGGATCGCGTCCAGAGCTTTCGGCTTGGGCGCACCTTTGGCGGGTTTTTTTGGCCAAATCCCTAACCTTGTTAGCCCAGACCTCAAGGGCCTTTTTCATTTTCTCCACGGGGTTGGACATGTCGGAGTCTTCTGAAATAGACAAACAAAAAGAGAATTACCAAAATAATCAAGTTACGACAAATGAGTAATAACAAGACTAAAAGTACTCCAGGACGAACCCTTGTCTAGACCTCGGACTCGACTTAATTCTCTTGAGGCAAAGGAATGGATTCGGTCTCTTACGTCATCCAGGTATAGGAAGTTCCCACACTGAAGGATCCCGGACAAATACATGAGAGTTTCCGGATGTACAGTGATGGGAGACGAAGGTCTCATTTCTCCATCAGCCCCAAACAGGGGGCCTCGATAAGCTAGTATATCCCTAACTAAGTCACCAACACGGGGAGCATAAATCAATAGCAAAGGTGAATTACCTCGCCCTGATACACTAGTACTGAGGCTCCCCGTGTTCGGTTGGGCCTCGTCGAAGAGGGCTTCCAGCTCCTCGGAGGTGGCACTCTCCTTCTGCTGAGTCTAGTCCCGCATCCTTTTGGTCGCGTCTGCCAGGGCTACGGCCTCTACAGCCCTGATGTGCTCAAGGGCCAGCTCCTCCCTCAAGGCTGGGTCTTTCTCGCATTGTATCCCCCGGAGGTTGGGGGCCTTGATCATTTGGTTTTCCGCCAACATCCCGACCACTCGGAGGTTTTCGGTGTTGACGTAGCCCCCTACATCCAAATCTTTGCGCTTAGCGTGGAGTAGAACTTCTTCCGGTCCAGGATAAACTAGGTGAGGGGATCTAGGCATAGGGTCCTGCCATCCAAGGCAATATATTGAGAATGAGGAATAAAAAGTGAAAACAAGACAGAGACTAGGGAACGGGAAGCCACTTACCCACTCGCTGGAATTCCAGCATCAGCGTGGGGTTCTTTTCCAAAAGAAACACGGATGTCATGAACCAATAATGTCTAACATCCGGGGGGTGCTTTCATGTGCTGGTGGGAGCAGCGTAGTTTCCCCATGGTTTGAGTTTGTAGAAGTTGTCCAGGGTCTTGTCTTGATGTTGAGATGGGACTCCAGCTTGTAGAAATACAGCACCTCTGCCGGAGTCGGATCCAGGATTCCCTTTGCTATGCAGAATATGCGCCATCCTGCAAGCAGTCGGTATGCTTGGGGCAGGAGCTGGAACGGTGTAATCCCCACAAACTTGAGGAATTGCGCAAAGTAGTCATGAAGCGGGAGAGTGGCTCCCGCACTGATGTGGCCTACGCTCCAGGCCCCGAATTCGCCCACGCTAGTGTGAGCTTTCTCTTCTTTTCTGGCAAGGCAGTTATTGAACAGTCTGGGAGACGACTCCATGCCCAAATACTTCTCTAGGGCATACAACATCCGATAATTTTAGAACAAGTTTTGCACCTCATCCATCTCCCATCTGTTGCCACTGGAAGCCTTGGGTCCTAATAGGGTGAAATGGGCTGCTTTAACATGTTCTTATTAATGGAGGGTAACGCCTGAAGTCATGGCTGATGATCTGGAAGCAAAACAGAACAAAAAAAACAACCAAGCAGTCAGCACCAAAACCTAAGAAGGTTGGTTAAGGCACGGGGGCTCTCCTACGAACTTCTTGGAAGAGTCCCCTTCAGATCAGGTCCGGGATCACCAAGGAACCGCGGAACCCTGATCGGGAATGAGTAAGAAGGGATCTAGCTGAAGTTCTCCTAAGCCGACCTATTACCGCTTGTCCAGGAACCGCTTGAACTTGAGGAGATCTGGGACAGTCCATACTTTTTTTTTCCTAACCTATTGTAATGCACCCAGAGCCATCCTAAACATAGGCGAGCTCTAATAGCCTAAACAAAAAATTTTGACGATACGGAAAACGCAAGAAAATAAAAGCAAAAGTCAGGAAAACTTATTGGAGAAGGCTGGTCGTGAAAAATGGTGTGTTTCTGGTGACAGTGATGGTAAAATCGCTGCCTTGAATAGATGAAGGCAGCACAAAAGCTCATCTATTGGACATGCTGATGTCGTCTGCTCAGGCGAAGGTGCGGAGATTAGGTGCATCGGGAATAAATGACGGCGAAGATGAATTAGATGATGGAGAATGTCGTCGGCGAGCTCGGACATAAAAGGTCCTTTAAGTGCTTTTTTTTTTTTTGTTATGAGAGTGTAAAGATGTCAAATGAGAATCTGAGGTTATTTATAAGAACCAGAAGGCTGTTTCGATCTAACAGTTCGGCGCGATCCCCCCCATCACACGGTCCTGGGTCATGCAGGGACATTAATGGACCTACTTAAGTACTGGATCACGGTTCCCCAAAGGCGTGATCTATGCCGCCCCGATCCAATAGCCCCGAAGAAGAGCACCTCAAAGGTCGTCCCATCCAACAGTCCTCTTTGTCGCAGAGATAATATTGGAATCATTCATGCAGATGGGACACTTTGTAAATCCAGTTGACATACTAAATCCCAGCACGGTAACCAATAGAATGTTTGCTGACGTTTCAAAATTGAGTGCCATCAATGCGCCAGTCGCAAAGGGACACGTACGCCCTTCATGATGAAGCAGGGCGAACAGGAGGCCTCTTGACGGCCCTGAAACAAATGAACCAGGGCTCAGGTAAACGAACCTGGATCCTGGTAAATGGAGTGGGCTTTTTGGATTCGGTCCAAGACATCGAAGCAGGCTCTCACCCCATGATCGTTCAGCAAGCAGTGTCCCCATCCACGGACTCGTGGCCTTCAAAAGGAATCGGGAAGTGCTGAGATGGTCTGGGAGGGAGACAAGCCTCCACTGCGCAAGCCCAGATGAAGGCTTGGGGGGTAATTGTTATCCCCGTTTCTTCCAAAATATCCGGATCCATGCGCAAGCCCAAATGAAGGTTTTTGAAATCTACGCATGTCCTACACTTACCATTTAGCTTGGGAATTAGTACGAGATTAGTGACCCATGATGGATAAAACCCTATCCTAATGAATCCATTTCCCTTCAACTTCTCAACTTATTCTTTTAGGGCTTTAAATCTATCTTTGTCGAGCAACCTTCTTTTCTGTTGTACAGGTGGATGATTTTTGTCTATATTCAAGACATGGCTAATTACTGCTAGGTCTATCCCGACCATATCTTTATGCGACCAGGCAAAGACCTCCTGGTGCCTCCTCAGAAACTCGACCAGTTGGTTTTTTTATAGTTTTTATCCCCGTTTCTTCCAAAATATACGGATCCACACTCTAAGTCCATGGGCCGCCTTCCTGGGAGTTAAGGCCCAGATCGGCCCATTAGACAAAGGGAAAATAGATATGGGCAGCCCAGATCTTGGCAAGGCCCAAAGGGCATCCGGGAGTGTAAGTCGGGACCATCGCCATGGTAGGTTGTGTAAATCCGGGACCGCGTAACGGGATGTCCCCTGAGATGCGGTAAAGGAGGTCGTGGTTCCCAAATCCGAGATTGGGCTGGGATCGCTGTGGATAAACCCGAGTCCTGGTAAACAGAACGGGATCCTGGTAAATGGAGGGGGACATTGGTAAACAGACCTGGATTGGTTGGCCAAGTTTGGCGTGATAAAGTATCCCCGATACTGACATCGTCCCAGGAAGTGTGGAGTGTTGTCCCCATAAGTAACCTACAGAGGAGCCTACCTCGGGATTGTACGCCGTTGGTTCAGAACTGCGCTACCACTACTCTAACTGATGTTTTCCCCCAAATTTTCCTCGTAGTCCATAACACCCAGACTGAAACACCAGTTTGTCGCGTGTCTTATAATAAGATCTTGATTGGGTTGGTCCAATAGGCTTTGATTAATGTATGTTTCATATTTCAATCCTTTGTATTGGGCTCCCATCAGAGAAGCCAATGGTACTTACACCCTTATTGGGCCCGGACTAGCCCGACCTAAGCCCAGTGCACTCGCGTGCCTATAAATACGAATAGTGGTGCACTGAGGAGGGGAGGCTAGATTTTCTATTATAAGCAATTACTCTGCTCAAACATGTAGAAAACTCCATTTTCAAAAGCTCTCTACGCTCTAATACAACTGACTCGTGGACTAAGGCTTATTAACGCCCCAACCATGTAAAATCTTTGTTTACATTTCTTAAATCCTTTCTTTTAAGCTCTCTAATCCTTTATAATTCTAGTTTCCAAAAAATTCGGTAAACAATAGTTTTCTCTAAGTTTTTACCGACTTTCACAACCCTTGTCAGATCTTTCTCTTCTAGTTGGACCTCCTCAAGGACCTCCATAGGCCCAATGTTTTCTTCAAAATCCCCAAAGCGAGGATCCAAATCCCTAACCTCACTTTGGGCAATGCCCTATTTGGTGACTTGTTCACCTGATTGGGCTTGCATCTCATTTACCTCTAGCAACCTTTTTCTGGCTTTGCTTCCCAATCCATCTCTTCTTTCCTTTGTGATCGAGGAATTGTATCACTTCTTGCTGGTTTCCCAACAGGCACCTAACTCCTACATCGATTGGAAACTTCTTGGCTAGATGCCAGATCAAAGTTATGGCTCGCAGATCGATGAGTATGGGCCTTCTGGTCACAACATTATATACAGATGTACAATCAATTACTATTAAAGTAGCGAGTAATGTCCTTGAGAGTTTCTCCTTCCTTCTGTCGAATGTTGACCAGTTGATTAGCCTCTGTTGGATGTATTCAACTAGCGTAAAACTGTTCGTAAAACTCATTCACGAACATCTCCCAGGAAACTATAAATGCTGGATGGAATTTGAAATACCAGTCCTAAGCTGATTTAGACAAAGTGGTAGGAAAAATCCTGCACGGAGCATCTTCGGACACCTTCTGGATGTCCATTTGTTTCTCAAACTTGTTCACATGAGATATTGGATCTTCTCCTCCTGTGAAGTTGGGTAGAACTGGTATTTTGAATTTTCTCGGGATCTCTTCCACAACAATTCCATTAACGAATGGGGTGCCCTATCTTCGATCAAACTCTATGTGGGACATTTTATTATCAGCTAGCTGCTGGACAGCCTAATTCAAAGCATCGATCTGAGCTTGTACAACATCTAGTATTGCTGGAGCGGCTAGGGCTGGGGGGAAGTACTCATCATGTCTTTCCCTTCGGTTATTGATCACATCCCTCAGATCTTCATCCCTACGTCTCTACTCGCTTGGACCTAGTTGGTCAAAGACATTGGGTTGTTTAGGCTATCCCCCAGCTTTTTGACTCATCGGTCAATTCTCCATTAGCGGAGGATTTTGCTGTCCGTTCCCTTCCTCCTGCTGCCGACAATTGTTCCTCCTAACAGAGTCCAACTCATTATAATCATGGTCGTCTCTGAATTGTGACCTATGAGTGTGCGACCTGCTATACGCACTATTCCACTCTCTTCCTCCTGGTCCGTCTCGATAAAAAGGTGGGGGCCTGCGTTGGTCATTAGGTCCTCTGACATTACTATGTCGCAGGGGATCCCAGACCACAGAGCCTAAGTCCACTTGCCTCCTGCTTCCCGAGGGATGTTGTTCCCTGCCAGGAGGGCTCTGTTCCCTAGCTGTCGAGTGTCTAGGGCTTTTGGGACGCTGCTCGGCCCTATTATGCCTGTGATGTTGAACGTTATCCAAACAAAATCGAGAGGGTGGTTGATACTCACTATTTCTATAAGGATTTTGGGTTTGTCTTTCCTGCTGAGCAGCGGGAGGTTGCTTTGGTCTTTGAGGACTCCTTAGGTGTGTTTAATTGTGATGATATTGGGGATGTTGTGACTGTGGATTTTGGAGAGGGTGAGAGCTTTATGGGTGATTTGGTTGAGAGGCTGTTGTAGGATGTCCTCGAGCCAACTAAATTACTGGTTCTAAAGTTGTTGTGGCGTCTCTCTGCTGACGGTCCATGTCAGCCTGCCGCTCATTCAATTCTTCGCGCTGTCAGTCAATCTCCATTTGTTGCAGCACCATCGTTTCAGCCACATTATCTTTATTAGCTTTCAGAGTATCTAATTCCTCTTGAAATACTATCAAATTTGTTCGCAAAGTTTCAGCATCCATCTCTTCCTCCTCCAGTTCCACTTGTGGCTCGTCCTCCACTACATTTTGTGGAGGAGGTTGATTTGGCATACTATCATATGTCTGCTCCGTTTGACCCGCTTTTCTAGAGGTTTTCTCCATTGTTTATTTTGAAATTCTTGAGTTCAGCTCTCAATGAAAGCACCAAAATGCTGACTGATGATTTAGCAAACGACACAGAGTCACTAAAAATGATAAGAATCAATTAGTTGAATGCAAGAACTAAACAACACGAAGATTTGATAGTGGTTTGGCACCAGAAATTGGTAATAACCTACATTCACTTAGTGGTTCTATTAATGTAAACTCTGAAACCTGCGATCAACAAACTAGGGTTCACTAATTTTCACAAGCTCCAAAGTGGAATACAAAAGTTGTGTATAAAAACACTTGTTGTCTTTCTGAATACAAAATTTTCGTCCCCTAAATGAATCCCATGAGTCCTATTTGTAGGTTCAAGTATGTACATATGGGTTGATGGGCCGTGTTTAAACTTTAAACATAAACATATTTGAATAATAACATAATTCATAATAGTTCCACATAAAGAGGGTCAAATATCTTAGAAATGTCTGACTTATAACTGTATTTGAACTCTGGCTTCATTACTACAATCAGACCTGGTCGTATATATCAGCATATCTTCTATCGAACTGCTTAGCATCTTTCTTGAATCCATCTAGCAGCTTGCTATCCTGGTCGCTGGTCGACCAGACTATTGTCACTAAATAGTCATGTGCTATCCATACATGACCTTATTGTGCCACGTCATCATGCAAATATATTTTAGGTAAACAAGGATCATCAGTCAAGTGGTCATCTTTGTCAATACTTCATAGATAAAGCTGAACATTCTTACACCATTCCAAGTAATTCAAACCAGTCATTTTATGGTCTGTGATTTTAGACATCACAGGAACCACATCAGATGAAGCCACTCATTTCATCTCTTATTTATTCTCAGCCATAAATCCTTCAAGAAACACAGTAGAAAACATGAAAAACCAATGTAGAATAACGCAAAGATCCTAGAACAAACCTTGACAGTCACAACTATGGAAACTAGGTGAACAAAAACAAAGCACTGATCAAACAGTAGTGGAGACCAAACGTAACAAAAAGGGTTGTCGGAGACGATGCCATGCGTTCTCATGTGCTAGTGCGTGGGAGGTGGTGCTGCGACTTGTGGTGGCGCGTGGGGCTCACACACAAGGGTTCTAGCGGACGGACTTCTGGCGAATGGAGATTGCAGTGGTGCCTGGGCGGTGAGAATAGTAGACCAAAAGAGCTATGATTTCTAAAAGAAACCCTAAAATAGACTAAACTCTAATTTTTGTTTTTTGAAATCCCCAAAAGAAAACCCTAAATTTGTAGCAAAAATCGAATTTTATAGACTAATGCTCTGATACCATGTAAGAAGAGGTGAAGAGAATTGTATTCACTTGTATTTCAATGAGAAATAAACATATATTTATATACAAACTACGGAAGAAATTCTAGGAAACTAAGAGAGAATAGGTAACTAATTAGTCCTAAATTATAGCTAATTACAAATAATATAAACAACTAATATATAGAGCTAAAAGTAATTAAGTTGTAATTAACGCTTTTTGGATCCCTTTGTAATTATTTAAGTTTTAAATGAAAAGTTTATATCTTTGACCAAAAAATTTCATGCCTAAACCTTTTATTAGCTTTAATTACACTTCTGAGTCCAAATGACTCGCTTAGCGAGTTAAGCACTGCTTTGAACACATAGTGTAACAGTCTTAGATTAGTAGGATATTACACCTATACTATTTAAAAGGTTCATTTGAGTAAATTGGTGAGTTGATCACTCACCTCTCTTTTTCTCTTTCTCTCTCTCTCTCTCTCTCTTTCTCTCTCCAGCTTTCAAGATTACTAGTTTTCTCCAAGATCTTCATCAAGAAAGCTTGACTTGTATGAAGATTGAAGGCTTGTGAATCCCAATCTCTTTCCATTGTTGTAGCTTCATTCAATTACAAGGAGAAGGCTAGGAATAGAGATATTTGGACAACAAATCTTTATTTGTGTCAAGCCTTGTTACTTTTGTGGTTCACATAAAATCATAGACTCGTTATTTTGTGTTAGAATGTTCTTCTTCAAGAAAGGTCTAATGTACACATTATTTTTTATGTTTATGTACTTTGTGATTATCTTCCATTAGATTTTAGATTACTTGTGATTATTGATTTGAGTTGTAATACAAAACTAAGATTATAAGCCTCTAACCTCCAACAATCAAAAAATCTCTATCTCTAAACCTTTGTTTTGTATCAAAGTTTGTCTATTTCTATGGTTTATCTACTAACCAAAGCTTTGGAATAAAGCTCATTAATCTCAGCCCTCAAGTTCATGTCTCAATATCTAGTAAGACTATATTGATTTGACGGGTCAAATTTTGTTTGTTGGAAAGACAAGATTAAGTTCCTCCTCACAACTTTGAAGGAGCATTACGTCCTTGACAAAGATTTGAAGACTTTGGAGCCTCGAAAGGATGATGATACTCAAGATGTGATCAAATAAATGTAGAAAAGGGAAGAAGATGAACTCATATGTAGAGGCCACATTCTCAATGCTTTGTTGGATCATCTCTATGATCTCCACACAAACAGTACATCGGCAAAGGACATTTGAAGTTCTTAAGAAGAAGTACAAAATCAAAGAAGAAGGTACTACTCAATACATGGAAATTAAATTCTTTGATGGTAAACCCTTAGCCCCCAAGTACATGAACTTCAAGTTATTGTGAATAAGTTGTCTACACTTAAAATAACATTGCCGAAATCCTTCATTATGGGAGGGATTATAGCTAAGTTACCTCCATCATGGAGAAGCTATAGAAAGGAGATCATCCATAAGAATGGAGAGATATCTTTGGAAGAGAACTTGAAGCACCAAAGGATTGAAGATGAGTCTCGTTCTAGAGAAAAGTGTATGAAAGACACCAATGTTGGACATCCAAGGCTAATACCATAGAGAAACCTTCTCAATCCAAAGGGAAGACTCACAAGAAGCCCAAATCAAAGAAAGATACTTACCTAGCCCTTGAGAAGAATGAATGGAAATTCAAGGGTGTGACCATCCCTTGCTTTGTTTGTGGCAAGACTGGCTACATGGCTAGGGAGTGCAAGTATCGAAAGCCCCATAACCGTGGATCAAAGGTCAACGCAACTAAAGAGGAGTTGGTGAATGCCATCCAAGGGAAAGTGCATGTAGCATCTCAAAATTATACTTAGCTATATAGTAGTAGCTTGTGTCGTAGTATTTTAGTTTACGTGGTTATTAGTTCAAGTCGGGATTTAGTTGGAATCTCATAGAGATAGTTATGGATTTAATAAGTTTAGCCTATAGTTTAGAAATATTAATTTTATCATAAGGTTTGATTAATATAGTTGGTCCTAGAAATATTATTTATTATAACCTAAGGTTTAGATAGAATAATTAAGAATGTGACACTTTTAACATGTATGTTTATTAAGGATTTTAGATGAATAAATTAATAAAGGATAAACCTAGGAAGTCTAGAACCTTCCCTCAGCTGTTAGGATCTCGTAATACTCAGTAAAAGTTGTTTAAAAAAACTTCAAGTGTGCTGAAAGTGTGCAAAAATGTGTTTAATATATTAGCATAAGCCGATATATCGCAACTATAGGGGCCGATATATCACCTATGTTGATATGGAAAACACGTCGACTTCGCACGAACAAAACCACATAGCCTCAGGAATATGGGGAAGGCGATATATCGACTCCACATGCATATCTTGAAAGTCCATGGAATCCAAGCTAGAAACAACCCTCAACAACTTGGACTTGCTCTTGAACGGTTTTGACTGAGTTCTGGGCATCTATTGAGCATGAAATTCAATTTTTATTCAATCATTTATTCATTTTAAAAGGAGTTAGTTTCACTCCTTGAACTCTATAAATAGGACTCTTCACTCAGCCATTTGCATCATCATTCAAGATCTTCTTAGAGCCTCCAAGCTACTAATTTTGTTATAGAGAGAAACACTAGGATTTTGGGATTAAAAGCTTTCAAATCTATGATTTTCTAAACACTTAGGAAGTAAGCTAGAGTGTGATTTTGTTATTGAGGTGTAGATCAAAGTTCTAAGCTATCTAAGGTACTTTTATCCTTGGGTTTAGTTCATTATAGCTCCTCTTATTCTTTTCATTTTCTTCCAAATCCTAACTTGTTACAATGGATTTCGGTTAGGTGTTTGATTTTCTTGAAACTTAAGGTTTTCGGTAAATTCTTATCTTAATGGTTTATATCTTCTCTTCATCTTCTTTTCTTTAGGAAACTTATGATTTTTACTATTTGGTTTTAGGAGCTTCTAATACAACACTTGTCTCCAACACCCTAGTTTTTGATAAGGATAATAAGTTACATTTTATGTGTTATGATTATGTTTATGGTTGCATAGATAGCAAATAAGCAAATTCTGAGAATTTTATCATTATCGTAGACTGTAGTTGTGTTAAACCTACATCTAAATAGTAGCAAGAGGACCTAGATGGTTTCTATTACATACTACGGTAATGAGTTAATGGCCATTAATTTGTAGTCTTATGCTTTATGATTTATGTTTTTACGTCTTATGTTTTAGTAGTTTTTTCTTAGTGGGCATTAGGCTCATTCCTTTTTATTTAGATTGTGCATGTAAATGAGCATGGAAGGCAGGACAGATTCATGGTGGCTTTGGCATGTGTATTGGGCGAGAACTAAATGAATAGACTGATGGGAACGATCGAGGATGACGTTTATGCTTTGAGTCTTTATAATTATGTATTTATGGTTTTTCGCATTTAGTATTTGAACAGTTAAAATAAATTTTTTGTTTTCTTTACGTTTTTATGTAATAATAATAAAATCTCATATTTTGGATTTTTTTAATAAAGATCTATTATTTTATGTATGAATTCAAAATTAATAGATATGTCTTAGTAGTTTTAATGGTCCTAGGTCTTTAAGTTAGTCGGATCATTACAATTGGTACCAGAGCCATGGTTCATATGCATGAAGTTCTCCTTGATACACGCGCAAAAGCTCTGGATCTAACCGCCAATGTAAGTGAATATGTTATGAATATTATGTTTATGTTAAAATCTAACAGTTTAGTCGCTATGTTTTCAGTCAAAAATGAAGGAAGCTTTGGCCTATCATGATACCCGAGCCATTAAGGAATTGAAAAGGGTTAGAGAGCCAAGGGATACAATAGGATGAGATAGTTCACCTTCAAATCGCTAGGCAAATTATGATGAGAGCCATTGAGCAATATGTCCTAGTAATTAGGTTATTTAAGGATTTTCCTTATGTAGTTTCAAAACTGGAAGAATTATGGGAGACTATGGATGATGAAGATTATTTACTAGTAGCCATGAGATATTATTTTATTATACTTAGGTTTACCTATAGGTTTGAGTTTCAATTCACCAATGAACAAAAGCATAATATCCTAATGAATATTCCTTGTGGTAGTTTCGAGGCTGATGATATTGATGATTATGAGGAAATAACTGATGATATGTTAGATGAAGGGTCAAATGTAGAAGATCTCGATTTTTTAGAAATTTTACCCTAGTTATTATTAGTATAGTTTCTTTATTTATTAAAGTATTATTGTAATAAGTGAAAATCTATTTCCAAATAATTAAAGTTGTTATTTTTGAATGGCATGTATGAGTTTGATTTTTTTACAATCATAATTAATTTAGAATAAATTCAATAAATATTGACTGAGTTCAGTGAGGGTGGATACAAATCAATAAACCGGGTTCTGTATTGAGCGTTTAGGGTGCCATAGTAG
The DNA here is from genome assembly GCF_963169125.1 of Humulus lupulus. Classification (NCBI taxonomy): domain Eukaryota; kingdom Viridiplantae; phylum Streptophyta; class Magnoliopsida; order Rosales; family Cannabaceae; genus Humulus; species Humulus lupulus. The sequence continues at coordinate 75,790,463 of NC_084796.1, forward strand.
TGGGAACGATTTTACTGATCTTAGTTTTCCCTCAATATGGTTAACTTTAGAACAACGACAAGTTTTGAGCCTAAGAATTAAGTCATATAGGGTGGTTAGAAACATACTTAGAAGATATTAAAGATGGCCTAATAGTCTATATATAGAAACACACCCTAATGTATAAAGATGACTTACATAATTTTTCATAAGAAATCATAACTGATAGGTCTAAGTTATGTTTGCTTAGACTAAGTTTTGCCTTAGCAACTATTAGGGTAAGTTCTAACATGTTTTTCTTGACTATTAGAAATTTGCTGAAGATGTCACTCTGAAGGTCTACACGGACGAACGGCAATGCCCCCAGCACCGCCAATGAGACTCATGAGGCCCCTCCAGTTCGAAGAAGGGGAATGCATGCTACCGCTGCCGCTTCTGCTGCAAATAGAAATGCACCACCACCAGTTGATGAAAATGCTGAAATTAACCAGTTACGACAACAAGTAGAAGAACTGCTGCAACAACAATGACAACAACCTCAACCGCAGCTTCAGCCGCAACCTTAGCCGCAGCCTCAGCCAATGGCTCAAGCACCCCAGCAAGAGCAGAATGTAGGATATCCATATGGGGGATGGCCGATTGCGAATTATGTGCCTTATCCAACTCAGTACATAGAGCCAGTATACAAGCGTTTCTGTAAGCAGCTCACTCCAAATTTTGAAGGGACAACCGACCCCTTTGAGATTGAAGAATGGCTCAAAAATGTAGAGCCTATTCTAGCACACATGAAACTCAGCAACACGGATCGCATATCTTGCATTTCCTCTCTACTGAAAAAGGATGCTAGAATCTGGTGGGATTTGGTACAAGCTCATGATATCACCACCATGACTTAGGCCAGATTTGTGAAGTTGTTTCACAAAAAGTACTAGACGAGTACACTTGACAATTTAATCATCTAGCCAAGTTTTCACCAGAGTTAGTCCCAAACGACTACTTGAGGGTTACCAAGTCCACCAGAGGACTCAAACCTAAGATTGAGTTAGGATTCAAGCTTGCAAACCCTAGAACTGCTTCTTACGCTGATATTCTGGAAACAACTATAGAGGTGGAAAGCCTCCAAGCAAATGTTTGTAAGGAGGAGGCAAGCAAGTCTAAACCCAAGCACTAGAATCAAACTCAGAATGGTCGAAACCACAACAACAACCAGCATAACAATAAAGGGCAGAAAAGAAAGTATCCTGTAATAAGCAAGCCGACGTTGACTAAAGAGCACGGACTAACAATGGTAATAATAGGTCAGGTTATGTTGAATACCCTTATTGCTCCAAGTGCCAAAAAAGACATCCTAGGGAGTTTCGTGCAAACACCAAGGGTTGTTACAATTATGGTCAGGAAGCTCATTGGAAAAGAGATTGTCCGCAACTCAAAATAGAAGAAAATAAAGACAACACGATGGTTCTAGCCAAAGTTTTCGCCATGACCCATGGAGAAGCCAAAACTAGTAATCAAGTGGTCACAGGTCAGCTTTTTATCCACAATAATATATGTTCAGTATTGTTTTATTCGGGAGCAACACACTCGTATATCTCGTTAGGAGTGATAGAGAAATTAGACAAACCTTGTGAAAGATTTAGAAATAAGTTTGTTATGGAACTGCCTTTGGGCAAAGTTGTTCTATCATCATGAATAGTACGAGGAGTACTGATCATAGTCGAGGGTACTGAGCTAGAAGGAGACCTGATAGAGCTAGGGATCAAGGACTTTGATGTAATATTGGGCATGGACTGGCTAGCAAGACATGGTGCAACCATCGACTGTAAACGCAAGCAAGTGATGTTCAATACTCCTGAGGGTCATAAACTATGTTTTATGGGAAAGGTTTCAGGACAACGGAAACCACTTATCTCATCTCTTAAAGCTCAGAGGATGATAGAGAAAGGATGTCATGCATTCTTAGAAAGTGTCAAGGATGTGGCCCAGGCAACACATTAAAGGTTGGAGACGTCCGCATTATAAAGGAATTTCCAAAGATATTTCCTGATGACGTACAAGGTTGGAGACGTCTGCATTATAATCGAACTAGTACTGAGAACCGATCCTATCTCAAAGGCACCATACTGAATGGCACCTACCAAGCTCAAGGAGTTAAAAAAATAGTTTCAAGAGCTCTTAGACTTGGGTTTCATCAGACCGAGCCATTCGCCATGGGGAGCACCGGTTCAATTTGTAAAGAAGAAGGATGGAAGCATGCGGATGTGTATCGATTACCGTGAGCTGAACAAGGTGACAATTAAGAACAAGTACCCACTACCCTGGATCGATGAATTATTTGATAAACTCCAAAGAGTGACTATATTTTGAAAGATTGATCTACGGTTTGGTTATCACAACTCAAGGTAAGGGAATATGATATACCAAAGACAAATTTTAGGACTCGATACGGACATTATGAGTTCCTAGTTAAGTCTGTTGGTCATACCAATGCTCCAGCCACATTTATGAACTTAATGAATCGGGTCTTCAAGGATTAATTGTACAAATTTGTTGTGGTATTCATTGATGATATATTGGTGTACTCCAAGGGCGAATTCGAGCATGAGAAACATTTAATACTAACCATGCTGTGACTAAAGAAGCATCAACTTTACGGAAAATTCAGGATATGTGAATTTTGGCTATCACAAGTAGCATTTCTCGGCCACATAGTATCCAAAGATGGAGTCGCAGTAGACCCAACTAAGGTAGAGGCTGTGAAGGATTGGCCAAGACGTAAGAATGCGTCAGAGGTTAAAAGTTTTCTTGGGCTAGCCGGCTATTATTGGAGATTTTTAGAAGGCGATAAATGTCAAGAAAGCTTAGGTTTTCTCCCAAAAACAAGCGGCGCCTTCGACTTTCTTTACCCATTTTGGTGAGTTTTTTTTTTCATTTTTTTTATTTTAAGGTTAAATTGATAAATATAATATGTTTATGAAACTTATACTTAGTTTTTTTTTGAATTTTTTGTATAGATTTTTTATTTTGAAAAACAAAAACCTTCCTTTTGATTTTTTTCTTTGATTGTGTTTCGTTTTGCTCAAGAGCTTCTTGGTGGTGGTCGCGGGGGTCATGGGGGTGGCTGGGGTCACGGGGGTTGTGGGGGGTGCCTGGCTGGGGACTGGGTACACGAGGTTAGGGTTCATAGCATTTTTTTTATTTTTTTAATATAGCATTTGCGTCAGTGCCCAACGGTCACAAACATGGCATTTGTGGCAGTTTTCCACTTATGCAAACGCTAACGTTTATGACTGTTGGGCACTGACGCAAATGCTAGGCTTGTTTACGTCATGGGATTCTGCGTCCATTTCAAAACTGACGCAAAAAATCAATTGTGGCAGTTAGGAACTGTCACAAGTGACCATTTTTATAGTAGTGTGTGGATATATTTGTGATATTCAGCAGGAGTGGATCCTCTTGAGAAATTTTAGCGAAAAGTCACAACGATAAATACCCGCCTTGAGAGAGCCAACAGGTACTTTGGTAATTTTAAATATTTGGGAAATTTTTGGCAATGAAATAAATTGATGGAGTAATTGTATTTGATGGATTAGTGGATTAATTTGGATATTAGTGATGAAATTTGAGGTTTAGTGGGAATTTAGATGAAATGACCGAAATTCCCTTGTGCTTAGGGTTAAGGGTAAGTAAAGGGAGGGGTAGAATGGTATTTTGACCCTAAGATGTGAAAAACCAAATTGCTAAGTGTTGAGATCTTAGTCATTCATGTATAACCTCCCTCTCACCTCTTTAAGCCTTTCTCTTCAAAGCTCAACAAAGAACCAACGATGCCAAGCTAGATTAAGATGTTTTTGAGGATTTCAAGGAGATTTGAGGCTTCCAGTGGAGTTAGTAGCTGTAAGACGCCTTCAATAAACTAGGGATTCGAAATTAGAGAGGTATGGTAATGATTATTCAAAGTTTTGGTGTGTTATTGATGGGTTTCTGAATTTCAATCTTAAATGTTTTATTTGTGAGAATAAGATGTTATTAGGATTAGTTATGATGTGTTGATGTTGTATGTTGGTGGTTTAATTGGATTGGGATCAAATTTGGGCCATTAGAGTGGGTTTGGGGTCTGAAATGCAGGGGGAAAGCGTGTTTCTAGTATTTCTTGTGGTAGCGCCACAGTGCTTGAGGCCAGCGTCGCGGCTCACTCGAGGATTCCTTAAGGGATGGGTTTTTCCCGTGACTGTCGTGGCACCGCGCCGCTAATGTAGGAATTTTGGATAGGTATAGCTCTCTAATTGTGGGCGCGTTGCGGCTCAAAATGCACAAATTTTAGAAGAGATTCTCTGTTCATTTAGAGTTGCGGCACTGCAGAGGAGCGTCACGTCGATGTAGGTGGGGCAGTGCAATGATAATGTATTTTTAGGGTGCATTTGCTTAGGGATTTGGGAACTCACTTGGGGGCTCGGGGGATGATTCCATTACCTTGTTGAATGGAATGGGAGGTCCCGAGAGCTAGGGTTTAGTTTTGAAATCTATGATTGAGACTTAGTCCCTAATAAGTGTGCCATTTATGTTGTGACTAGGAGTACTGCAAGGCTCGGGAAAGAGGATCACACTCGAGGTCGCGTTGTCATCATCACATTATTAGAGGTAAGAAAACGGACACATGCACATAGAGATGATTGGTTGCTATGGATATTAGCATCGATTTATCTAGGGATGATCAATATGATCTATATTCAGCCATCGTGTTTGAACATGGGGCCGGTTGGCAAGCGCGTGTAATGCAGGCTGTTGGTAAGCGTGTGTAACACAGGCTGTGAAAGCAAGTTCATTTGGAGGGTGTAGTCCCCACTCACTAGGAAAAGTTGTTTTTCCTAGGTCGTGTAAATGATTCATATGATTGAAATAAATATACTTATAATTGTGAAACATTTTTATGATGTATATGATTGGAATGAATGCAATTATCGTCTATGGAGCATGTGTTTATTGATTATGACTAATTGGATAATTATTATGCCTTATGGGGGTTTTCTTGCTGGCCCTCGGCTCACGGGTGCTCTATGGTGCAGGTAAGGGCAAGCTAAAGGTAACCAGACATGAGTTGGAGAGCTTTGGAGCAACGCGTACATATTCGGCCTGCTTGGACATCACAGTCAAGTTATTTTGAGGAACTTAGAACATTAGTTCGATTTTTCTGCTTAGGTCGGCTATTTGTTTGTAATGTTTAATATAACTATCTTTTGTTTATAAACTTTTGGGATCCCGAGTACATATTCAAACCTTTTAATGAAAAGTTTAATTTTATTGACCAAAATTTTTAGTACCTAAGCCATCGTTTATTTTTAATTTAACATTTGAGTCCAAATGACTCACTTATTGGGTTAAGCACTATTTTAAACACACGGTGTAACTATCCTGGATTAGTAGGATGTTACAGCACTTCAAGTGGAGGATGATCCTAAAAATTTCCAAGAAGATATCTTCTCAAGGGACTCTAACTTTTGGAAAAAGGAAATAAATGATGGGATGGATTCAATTATGTCTACCCACACTTGGGAGATTGTTGATCTACCACAAGGATCAAATCCAATAGGTTGCAAGTGGGTATTTCAAAGAAAATACAACACTAATGGACCATTCATGCCTATAAGGCAAGATTGGTGGCCAAAGGATTTAAACAAAAGGAGGGCATATATTATTTTGATACTTATGCACTAGTAGCAAGGACAACATTTATAAGATATTTGTTTGCCTTATCATCAATACACAATCCATATGTTCATCAAATAGATGTCAAAACGACATTCCAAAATTGTCGTCTCAATGAGGAGGAGTACATGGAAAACCCAGAAGGGTTTTTCTAAGGGGAAATGAACAAGGTTTGTAAGCTTGTTAAATCATTATATGGTTTAAAACAAGCACCAAAACAATTGCATGATAAGTTTAATGAGGCCATTGTTTCAGATGGGTTTAGATACAATAAGGTGGACAAGTACTTATACTCTAAGACTTGTAATGACTATTGTGGATGCCAAAAATCCACCACGAAAAAAATCCCCAGTACATGGTTAAAATACAAGGCCAAAGGACACTTAGTCACATTATCAAGCTCAGACCTATAAGTCTTATGAAACAGGGAGATTGTCCTAAGGGAAGCATCACCTTATGATCCGTGAAGTATGGCATCGCTAGGCTAAAAGGCCAAGCTACGCATCACAAGAGAGCAGGTGCACAAGGGCCTCACGGAAAGGGCCTCGTGCCATGCACCCCTCGGCCACGCACCCAGGGGCCTCGCGCCATGCACCCCTCGGCCACGCACCAAGGGCCTCGCGCGCCACGGCCCTCAGCAGGTGGCCTCGCGAGCCCCAGCACCTCGCGCGCCATGACCCTCAGCAGGTGGACTCGTACGCCCCAGCGCCTCGCGCGCCACGACCCTCAGCAGGTGGCCTCGCAAGCCCTAGCGCCTCACGCACCACGACCTTCATCAGGTGGCCTCGCGAGCCCCAGCGCCTCGCGTGCCACGACCCTCAGCAGGTGGCCTCGCGAGCCCCAGCGCCTCGCGTGCCACGACCCTCAGCAGGTGGCCTCGCGAGCCCCAGTACCTTGCGCGCCACAACCCTCAGCAGGTGGCCTCGCACGCCCCAGTGCCTCGCGCGCCACGTCCCTCAGCAGGTGGCCTCGCGAGCCCCAGCGCCTCGCGCACCATGGCCCTCAGCAGGTGGCCTCGCGCGCCACGAACCTCAGCAGGTGGCCTCGCGAGCCCCAGCGCCTCGCGCGCCACGGCCCTCAGTAGATGGCCTCGCGCCCCACGGCCCTCAACAGATGGCCTCGCGAGCCCCAGCGCCTCGTGCGCCACGGCCCTCAGCAGACGGCCTCACCTAGCCTCGCCACGGCTGCGTCACGAGGGCCTCGCGGGGGAGCATCTTGCGCCCTTCACCTCAAGATGCATGTCCTATGGAAACCCCACCATCTAGAAGTGAAAGCCCAAGTATGATTCAGAAAGGTCATGTTAGTCCTATCTTGTATGGGGTACGGCTTTTAAGACCCCGTACGCTCGACCATGGCACACCTACTCGACAAGTAGTTGGAGAACTGAGAGAGAGGACATGGCCTGCATGCTCCCAACCAGATGTCAGAGTCGACACCACTACCACCTGCACCACTCCTCTGACATTCGTACGGTCGAGTAGTGGAGACATCCTCATGGTACCTGGCCATGTACTAGTGTCGACACCACTACCTCTGAAACTGCTATCCTGACAGTGTACTCATGTACTATTTTGTCCTGAGGGACCACTATGTACAAAGGGGCCATTAGAGCTCCAATATAAATAGATGATCACCCCTCCAGAAAAGGGGTTGGAGAATTCATTGTATGCAGAGGCTATTGAGAAATATACAGAGGCTTGCTCCATTGTTGATCTGTTTTTACTTGTCCTTAAAGTTTATCCTAATTTCTTATATAAATATCACCAGACTTACCTTTGAGTTTTCCGATCTAATTTCGTTGACGAGATTTCACTGTCAACAACTATGTCATTCTAATGTGTCTATATGTGGATGCTTTTGTGATATTAAGTAATGACATGAAAGGCATAATAGAAACAAAGAGGTTTCAATCTTCTAACTTCAAAATGAAGGACCTTGGAGAGGTTGATGCCATATTAGGTATTAAAGTTAGAAGAAATGTGGATGGGTATGCCTTAGTTCATTCCAATTATGTTGAGAAAATGCTTGATAAGTTTGGTCATCTTAATAGTAATGAGGCAAACACACCCTTCAATTCAAGTCTAAAGATGGAAAAGAATGAAGGGAGAGCGGTGGCTCAACTAAAGTATGCAAGTGCAATTAGGAGTTTGATGTATGCTGCTCATTGTACTAGAGTGGACATTGAATTTTTGTTTAGTAAATTAAGTAGGTTTACTAGAAACCCAAGTATCTTACATTGGAAGGTCGAGGAAATAGTATTTGGCTACCTTAAAATGAGCAAAGAGTTATGCCTTCAATATTCTAAGTTTCCTAAGATATTTGAGGGATATTCTGAAGTAAGTTGGATATCTAGTGTAGGAGATAATCTCTCCAAAACTGATTGGGTGTTCACCCTTAGTGGGGTGTCGTTTCTTGGGGATCTAAGAAACAAACATGTATATGTCACTCAACCATGGAGTTCGAGTTTCTAGCTCTAGCGGCAACTGACAAAGAGGTTGAGTGGCTAAGAGATCTCATGTTGGAGATAACTAAAACTGCGGTTGATGTATCGACAATTTCAATACATTGTGATAATCGAGAAACTTTGATTAGAGCTTGCAACGAGATATATAAGGGGAAGTCTAGACATATAAGTCTAAGACATGACTATGTGAGGGAATTGATAGATAAGAGTGTCATATCAATTTCATATGTGAAATCATGTGAGAACTTAGTGAATCTATTTACCAAACCTATTGGGAGAGATTTGGTGAGTTCCACAAATAGATTGATGGGACTAAAACTCCTTGACCAATAGATTCCCCAATGATGGCAACCCAACTCAAAACTTGTATACATCAAGTGCAGAGTTCAATGTGTAAGAACAAGTCATTGATAAGGGAATAGTTTCAACATTAACAACTTAAAGGTCCCATCAAGGATGACTTAATGTTGGTTACTAGCGGACATGAAGGTTAAATCATACGCTTTTAATGAAATTCAGTTGAAGAGCAACAAGCATCTCTAGAGGTAGGAAAGATGTTGTAAGAATTTCACCTATGTGAACCTAGAGGTGGTGCTGCCTCTCAAGAGAGTAGGAGTTTCCTCTCCCATTGGTTCATGAATGGATCAAGCACAAGGCCATAATAGTGCTAAGGGTAAAAGTGAGAAATACATGAGTAATTAGATAGAGGTGTGAGAGACATTATTGATTTTTATTACTAGGAATGTTGGGTTCAATCTTTTATGAATACCTTAGCATTTCGGTAGAAGCTTTGTAGTGTTTTCACTAAGATAAAGTTCAACCCTAAAAGGTACTTTATTTCTTGCACTAATATAATTTGGCTAGAGAATTGAGGATTCATTTAACCAAGTGGGGAAATGTTATGATTGATTAAATACATGGTGAAATTGGTTAGGCATGTGAGAGTTGAATTTCGGTTTAGGCATTTATAAATCATATTTTTTGGGTCCAAAGTGTTTCTTTTTAGTATATGAGAGTACCCACAAAATTTGGGAGCATTGGGGATGTTTTGAGACAAATTTTGGAGCACCAAGTCAGAGGCATCGGCATTGCGGTGCCTCCACTACAAGAATTTTAGCCTAATATAACACCTAAAAATCACAATTTTCAAAAAACGCTATGGTTAAATAGAAAAATTAGGCGCGCTCTTGGTACAGTAAATTTTAAAGCCCGCCACTAGCTTTTCCATCTCCCCCTCTAATATTCTATTAGCCCTAAAGTATCTCTCTCTCTCTCTCTCTTGTATCTTCTTCTTCACAAATCAACCCTAACCGCGTTCCCCTCTCTGTCTCTTTTTCTCTCCCTCTAAAAATAGCCACACACACTCCAATCTCTTGCCTTCTCTCAATCTCTCATTCATCCCACTCACAGTGACTCTCTCTTTCGCTCTCTCTGGTTTGGAACCATCGTTCACCTCTCTCTCTCTCTCTCATTCTCTTTCAGATGTGGGTCCTAAGGATCAATGATGAAGGATCCCAGGAAAGGGCTTTGGGATGATGATGAAAAGACGCAATAAGGGGCGAAGCAGATGCTCCCCAAAGTGCTTTGACCCTTTCTTCTCCCTAGCGCGAACCAGAGGCCTTTCCTCCATGGGTGATGGGCAATCGAGTTTGTCCATTATGTGAAGTAAGGTAACTTTAACCCATTTTTTTAATTTATGATATATGAAGTATGAATTATATGTAAACTAAGGTAACTGAGCCTATCAATTTTGATTTTTTTTTTTGGAGTTGATTTATGGATTTGAAAGTTTAAAGGCGGCATTCACAAGGGTATGATCCACAAGTTCTACCATGGCCGAACTGGGCATGTCTGGAACATCACCAAGCGCGCTATTGGCATGGAGGTTAATAAGCAGGTTAGGAACCGCATCATTAAGAAGAGGATCATGTTCGTGTAGAGCATGTCCAGCCCTCTAGATGCACTGAGGAGTTCAGAAACATAAAGTTAAGGAACGATAAGCTCAAGGCCGAGGCCAAGTTGAAGGGTGAGGCCATCAGCACCAAGAGGCAGCTAGAGGGTCCCAAGCCAGGTTTCATGGTCGAAGGAGCTCAGTTGGAAACTGTCACCCCCATTCCTTACGATGTTGTCAACGATCTCAAGGGTGGTTATTAGATCTTTTTATGTATTATTTTTTCTTCTCAGTGTTCTGTTCTGTTCTTGTCTGGTTTTGATTTTGTTTTCAAGACTACCAATGGAAACGTTTCCTTAATTAGTTCAAGTACTCGAAGCCGTTGTTAGTTTTCATATTTTGAATACTATTCTAAGTACAATTTTGTTTTAAAAAATTTATGTGCTATTTTTGTTGTGTACAGAAATATTCCAAGAGTCCAAGATTTTCGGTTTATGAAAGACAAAAAGCAAGAGGCATTCTCATCTTTCATGCACTACAAATCTTACCTTCCACGCAAGGCACATAACCTCACGACACCAGGTCTTCATGGCAGCTCACCTCACTAGTCATGGCATCAATTCGGAAGGACACCTCAAAGCTTCACAAAAGCCAGATGACAGCAAGCAGTAGGCACAACACCTCAGTATCTCGTGACATCAGGTCTTCATTTATTAAGATTTTTTTTAAATAAATTTCTAAAGTCAACTCTATATTTGCTCAGGTATATACATGTAATACTGTTTCTGAGATATACTTTTATGAGTTACATCTGTCTATAGAGTTGAGCGAATATAGATATACTGTAATACTGAGCTTAAACCTCCTCCCTGAGCTTCATTGTCTATAGAGTTGAGCGAAAATTTCTGAAGTCAACTCTATATTCGCTCAGGTAAAACTTTTTTTCCTAATTTCATTACTTTAAAATGTAGTTTTATTTTATGAATAACATTGAACCTAGTAGCCATTGCTTGATTGTTCTGTTGCTGTATATAATTATTGCTGCTTGTTGTGGAAGCACCACTCAGATATTAAGTGATATTATGCAATAAGCACCACTCAGAAGCTTTGATCATGTTTTTTTACTTTTTTTATTTGTCATATGTCTAACAAGTTTTTTCCACTATTGATACATGTACAAGTGTGAAAATTTGTAGGTTGAGTATGAGCTATCTAATAAAGAAGCAGTTATATCAAAGATAAAATACAGTCTATTAGATTCACTAAACTAACATACATACAATTTAAATTTGCAATGCAGCTAAAGACAGTACAAAAAAGATGAGCTATCAATGAAATTAAATACAGTCTATTAGTCTCTCGTCACTCTCTTTGGTTGAGCAGCTGAAGCACACATGATGATGCTCCTGCTGAAGCAAGAACCCAAGCAACCCAGTTGCTCAAGAAGTCGTTTGTCTGTGAGTTTTCTTTTCTTTTTATGTTTTTAGATTTTAGTTTAATATCAAGAAACATTTTGAATATATCAATACATATATTTGTTTGTGTTGGAATTGTTTCTAATGGAGAGGATATAGTGAGAAAAATTAGAGAGGTTGTAAGCATTAGAATACAAGAAATACCAAAGAGCTTTTATGTGTTAAGAGAAACTTTTGATAGCACCAATGTTGTTATATACATATGCAGCTAATGATGTTGGGTATTATGGTCTTGCAACTAAGCTTCTATGGAGGGGTGCTGAGTGTAGGAATGAGTGTTTAAAGCTTTTGGACGTTGCTGAAGCAGCAGAAGCATCAATGGATTCTGACCAATTAAGCTCTGGAATTTCAGATTTTGATACTCACTTTCAAGGCCTCATAGTTTAGAAAAGGTCTCTTTCTCTCTCTCTATATATTTATATAACTACAGTTGTCTCAACTTATTTCTATATTCTATTCCATATTTTTCATTTGTGAAATGTTATGTTTTAACTAGTGTGAAGTATATGGTTGTTGTTGATGAATGGAATGCACTAGTACATAATGGAAAACTAGGCGAATAATGCATTTACAATAATGGAAAACATTATTGTATTTGAGTATACAATAATGTTTTTTGAAAGGTCAAAAGGGTTCTGTAGCATATGATGCAAAATTAAGTAAAAAAATATTGAAGTATTGTGTGTTGATGATGCTGCTGTGATGATATGTGTATGCGTGTATATAATCTTGCTCCATGGGTTCTAGTTTTTGTTTTTTTTGTCAAGGTGGTTTCAAACTTGTTTAACTATTGACAAGTATTAGTTGCAAAAAAAGTTGCACCATTTCAACTTTAAATCTCAAATAAGATTTTGTATCTTTCAAAAATTTAATTGGACTTATAAAACAAATTAAAATAAGTTTGTTGTTGTACCTTTATTCTTCAGTTATCGTTTCCTCAGCTCAACAACCTTTTGCAAAAGTATTGGATCCAAATTCAACTACTTTCCTTTTTTATTTACTCTTGTAGTAAAACATGTACTTTTTGAAGCTCTCCCTACTTTTGTTCTTTGGTGTTTTTGTTGAATTTCAGATAACAACTATGCAATATTTTTAAAATTTATAATTGCTTTGCCATTTGATTTTCTTCTGTTGTATGTTTTATGAAGACAACATTTGAGGATGTTTTCCCTGTGAAGGCATCAACTGTTGAGGAATATCTGCACCAGGTACGTTAGTCTTAAAATTGTTTGCATCTGTGCTTGTTATCCTTTATTTTTTGTTTAAAAGATATTTTTTGCTTTCTCTACTTGCTCTGGAGTAACTATCCTTGTATGTTACTTTTGTTAGAGTGGTTTGAATGTGTTGGCATAATGTTATAACCAATTTAGCTACTTAAAACAATTATTCAAATTTTCTAAAATACAAGTGTTTATTCAAGCCATTGGTACTGACTGTTGGCATGTGAATTAGTTTTATAGTCTCTTTCTCTCTCTCACTCTCCTCTATAATATATATTTATATTTTGTTAAGAATAGAGAATCATTCAATATATAGCTACAAGCAAGCCTAAAAATTTAATTGATTATGAGAAATTAGTTGTTCTTCTAACAACTTGATATACTTTGGCCATGTTTGTGACTGATAATGATTTCTTAATCATACCTATGCACCAGGTGCATGAAATGGAAATTATTTCAGCTGTCCAAGAAGCTCAAAAGGATAACCTTAGAAGTTTTAATGATTACATGTTGAAAGTGTTGGAGGTTAGTTTGACACACGGGATATGAAGAATGTTACCCTAATCAATCAATGATATTGTGAGCGCATATGTGATGAATAATATTTGGTTATTAATCTAATATATTTTAAATTATTTTGATGTTTTATAAGGTGTTTATATCATTGAGCTGAATAATGAACAAATTATAGATAGATGATGTGTGCATAAATATATTCTATGCAGTGATTATCATTGCTGTTGAGCTTTGATCTTGATGGTTTTTAAATTTTAATGCTCTGTAGGAGGATTGTTAAAGAGAAAAATGATATAGTCTTCAAAGCTTGAGTCAAATTTCCACATTACCTAGAACCAACATGATAGTTAGCAGTAGTGGGGGTGCTCGCTCTGGTCAGATAATGTCGATGACTTCTAGCCCTCAAGCTTCATCTGGTGCTTCTAGCATGCAGCTTGTACCTCTTGCTAACAATCCTATCCTTGAGAAAAAGGCAGCTGTCTATGCTGAAGTTGTAAAGAATCTAAATGATGCAAGAGAACGTGGATTACCATTTAAAGTAAGTTGAAACAATTTTTTCCCTGTGTTCAATCGATCTTATTATATATTTGATTCCTACCATTAAATGAAAGGCATTTAATCTTTAGTGGATTGTTAATTTTAGTTTTTTGACAAAT